>NW_026607159.1:167500-187500 GCF_029890125.1 Rhinichthys klamathensis goyatoka | reverse complement strand
ACACACACACACGCGATCAGGGGACAGAAACACGCACACACACACACGCGATCAGGGGACAGAAACACACACACACACACACACACACGCACGCGATCAGGGGACAGAAACACACACACACACACACGCGATCAGGGGACAGAAACACACACACACACACACGCGATCAGGGGACAGAAACACACACACACACACACGCGATCAGGGGACACAAACACACACACACACACACGCGATCAGGGGACAGAAACACACACGCGATCAGGGGACAGAAACACACACACACACACACGCGATCAGGGGACAGAAACACACACACACACACACGCGATCAGGGGACAGAAACACACACACACACACACACGCACGCGATCAGGGGACAGAAACACACACACACACACACGCACGCGATCAGGGGACAGAAACACACACACACACACACGCGATCAGGGGACAGAAACACACACACACACACACGCGATCAGGGGACAGAAACACACACACACACACACGCGATCAGGGGACAGAAACACACACACACACACGCGATCAGGGGACAGAAACACGCACACACACACACGCGATCAGGGGACAGAAACACACACACACACACACACACGCACGCGATCAGGGGACAGAAACACACACACACACACACGCGATCAGGGGACAGAAACACACACACACACACACACGCGATCAGGGGACAGAAACACACACACACACACACGCGATCAGGGGACAGAAACACACACACACACACGCGATCAGGGGACAGAAACACGCACACACACACACGCGATCAGGGGACAGAAACACACACACACACACACACGCACGCGATCAGGGGACAGAAACACACACACACACACACACGCGATCAGGGGACAGAAACACACACACACACACACGCGATCAGGGGACAGAAACACACACACACACACACACACGCACGCGATCAGGGGACAGAAACACACACACACACACGCGATCAGGGGACAGAAACACACACACACACACACGCGATCAGGGGACAGAAACACACACACACGCACGCGATCAGGGGACAGAAACACACACACACACACACACGCGATCAGGGGACAGAAACACACACACACACACACGCGATCAGGGGACAGAAACACACACACACGCACGCGATCAGGGGACAGAAACACACACACACACACACGCGATCAGGGGACAGAAACACACACACACACACGCGATCAGGGGACAGAAACACACACACACACACGCGATCAGGGGACAGAAACACACACACACACACACGATCAGGGGACAGAAACACACACACACACACACGCGATCAGGGGACAGAAACACACACACGCGATCAGGGGACAGAAACACACACACACACACACGCGATCAGGGGACAGAAACACACACACACACACACGCGATCAGGGGACAGAAACACACACACACACACACGCGATCAGGGGACAGAAACACACACACACGCACGCGATCAGGGGACAGAAACACACACACACACACACGCGATCAGGGGACAGAAACACACACACACACACGCGATCAGGGGACAGAAACACACACACACACACGCGATCAGGGGACAGAAACACACACACACACACACGATCAGGGGACAGAAACACACACACACACACACGCGATCAGGGGACAGAAACACACACACGCGATCAGGGGACAGAAACACACACACACACACGCGATCAGGGGACAGAAACACACACACACACACGCGATCAGGGGACAGAACTATACCTGGTTCAGGGCAGGTCCTTCTGGATGCGGTTCAGGATGTTCCCGCACACGAGGTTATAAAGCCGCTCCTTCGACATGGTTCCATCAAGTTGCACTGAAACACACACACACACACACACACACACATCTAATAAACGCTCCGTTAGTGAGGATCCCCATCCGACACGTCACTTTAACTGGAATATCACATAAAACACTTAAACGAGTCCATCATGAACGAGTGTGTGTCGAGCGTCATCATAAACAAGTTACATCAACTTTTTTGTAATAATTTTGACTCAGTATATGCCAACTTTGGCTTTTTATGTCGTAATTATTTGTCGTAAGCGTGTTTTATGTGCACGTCTTTATCATCCTCCTCAACGGAGCGCATCCAGTCAAGCAATACACCAAAATATTCAGAGTCCGACACTTACCAACATCGACTCCTGAGTCTTCCATGATCTTAGTATGTTTGACATACATGGGCCAGACGTGTCCGTCGAAGAGCCCGGGGGGGTCCGGCACGGCGTAGTTCCTTGAGCTGCCACACACACACACACACACACACACACACGGTGAGATCATGTGTGTATGGAGTGCTCTAAACACAGCCGGTGTGACACACACACACAGTGAGATCATGTGTGTATGGAGTGCTCTAAACACAGCCGGTGTGACACACACACACACACACACACACTCACACACACACACTCACACACACACTCACACTCACACACACACTCACACACACACACTCACACACACACTCACACACACACACACACACTCACACACACTGAGATCAGATGACACTCACCTCCTCCTCTTTTTGCATTCTTCGTATGGAATGGAAATAAAGTATCGTTGGTCGAACACATCGATCAAAGGTCTGCGGGAGAGAGAGGCGTTCAGTGCAAGCGTAGTGTGTTTGGTGTGTTCAGGTGTGTGTGTGTGTGTGTGGCGCTCACCCGTAGGTGTAGAGCAGGAAACCCTCCACGATCAGGATGTGCACGTCTCCTCGGGAGCGCGGCAGGATCTCGGAGTCCAGGCTGTTGTTCACACCGTGAGATCTCTCGAACTTCACCGGGTTCTGCTGCCATGCAGTGATGGTGCTCATCATGGCGTCCATGTCCAGAGCGCTGATGACTGCGCACACACACACACACACACGCGTGAGCGCGCCGCACACGCATCGCTCAACATGAACATGCAGAACCACACGCACAAGCCCTTGGCTTACCATCGTACTGCTTAAAGCCATCGTCATCGACTTCAATCTCATCCTGGGGCTGAAACACACCAATGAGACGCACTCGTGTGGATGTGATCATCACCAGCGCTAATGCGGGTCAGCTGACCAGGGCCGGGTCGACAGACGAGCCGCGCGCTTCTAACGCCAGATCTGTAGCGCCGGGCGTCCCATAATCGCAATAAACGTCCATCGTTTTGATATGAAAGAAAGTCTCAGCTTTCAGTTTCATGATGAAGTTCAGTCAGTAAATGTGTGTTTGTGTCTCTGTAATGTTGAAGCGATCATCTCTTCCTCTTTACTACTGGCAGCGAATAAACACGATGAACATCAGAAGGAATGTTGGAAGATTCAGAACAACTTCCTGAAATCAGAGTTTAACCGCGGAAAGACATCAATAACGGTTCGTACAGACACTAAAATTCCAGGACTATAATCCGAGATCGCACTTATCAAACAATATTTAAGGATTTATGGATTTTTTTAAAACTCAAATTACAGATATAAGGCATTCAAAATACAACGTATTCAATAATATATTAAATACAACGTTTATTAAGGCTATTATTGTTCATTATACCATGGTCTGGGTGAATACTCGATTCCGATTGGCTGCAGGATGTCCGTTAAAAAGTGATGGAGGACACCTAGTAAAGTAGTTCTGGTGAAACAGCCTGTTTACCGTTCGAAATTAATAAATAAATGCGCTGCCTACAACAGCTGTGAGTAACCATAGCAACAGGCAGTCAGAGTATCTGTTAACAATTTGCTCGATCAAAACAAACATCTAACGTTAGTTGGATATTACATAGCCTACTAATACAACAATGAGCAACTTCGTTATTTCTTTTAACATTTATGGAGAATATGACTACTTTGACGACTGGGATGCTGCTGAAGAAAGAAAAAATGTAAAAAAACCGGAGATTGATCTGATTAATTTATTGCCCTCTATAAGCGCAAATCACTGGAGCGAAGAACTAATTTTTATTTATTTTTATTTAAGCATTTTTGAACCTGAAGGGTTCTACAAGCTGAGGCAGGCAAGTTATTATTTGTAAAAACTAGATTTAGCCTAATTAAAATATAAACTAATGTTTTAAAAATGTTTTATTTGGCAAGTGACCATGGTATAAGTCCATTAAAACCTGACAATGGACACCTCGGAGGGCATTAACCCTTACGTAAATAATATTTCATATTATAATTTTGGTGTACGTAATATCCAAAGTCTGTTGGGGGTTTATCACACGGTGTTCATTTGGGATGAAAAGATTGTATTTGTGTGTTTTCAAAATAATTAAATTTCATATACGAGTGAAACACTTTTCAAGGTCCTCTTTGTAAATATGTCTGTTTTTAAGAGTTTTTCCAGGACTTCATGTCAAAAAGTCAAACTCAAGAACTTTAAGCACCTCGTACGAACCCTGATGAAACGGCGAGAGAACAATAATGTCACGTAACGCCACATTTAAAGCCATTCACTGTCCATAAACTCTAAAAATAACTCTAGAGGAGCGTTTTGATACATATATGTATTATTACATATATCTCAAAAAACGAAGCGGGAGTCAATTACGACATTAAAAAGTTTAAAACGCGTATCGAAGCCAATAGAAGTGTAAATTGAAGGTAACGAAGCTGTCGTCGCTGCCCAGCCCTGGAGCTGAAGTGAAGCCGTGTCTGTTCACACTGACCTTGAAGAAGTCGTCCTGGTGAACCACACAGCAGTTCGGCAAACTCTTGATCAGGCCGTCCGTCAGCGTGGTCTTACCGCCGTTAGTGACCCTGAAACACACAGCACATTATGTTTTATGAACATGTTATTATATATGAATGTGTCAATCATTCAGGACCAAACCACCACGCCTTTACTGTGCATTATTCTCTTTACTCATTGTTTTAGGTTAGATTTTACTTGGTTATTAAAATAATTTGTTTGTATTTTTTTCTGAAATTTTATAATATAAAGTGCCTTGAGAAGCTGCTTTAAAGGCGCTAAATAAAACAAAGTTTATTATTATTACTATACAAGATTACACAAATGGCTCATTTTCACCTGAAGTTAGTCTTTCAGACAGATGTGTAAAAAGAACCATAAAACATTATAACTCACAGGCATTAAAAACACAACACATTAATAAGAGTCAACTAAAGTAACCGTTACATTATTTTTCCGAAGTAATCTGTAATTTTCCATAGATGCTATTTTGTTGTTGTTGCTGTGACTGTAATCAAAAAGACGTTTCAAAAATGCTGAAGCGTTATTACTTCATGACACTGATTTTAGTTGTGTGAATTAATGAATTAATAACGCCTCAGAATCTTTGTAACGTATTTCAGACATTTCGCAGCTGTCTGGCGGGAAACGCGGTTGCTATGGAGATTTGTTTCCCAAAAATAACGAGAGGTCGCGCGCACCACGCGGTCTGCATCGAGCACGCGCTCGCTCACTCACTCACCCTCCGATGCCGATGATGAGCTTCATCCTCAAACCGAGAGAGACGCAAGAGAAAGTCGTGGATTACACCGATTACGGACCGATGACCGTACGAAGGAAAGCGTGAAAAGAGAAGGTTAAAGGAAATGTCAACTACTTGAGTCCTCCATGACGCTGAGTGAAAGCTGGACGATGGCGCTTCTTCGCGATCTTCCACAGAGAGACACTCGAGCGCTCGCGACAGCTCAGACACTACCCTCTGCTGCGCGCTGATTGGCTATATAAACCCAGCAGCCCAGCGGAAGCCACACCCTGGCCAATCAGAGAGCCGGATCCTTCTCCGCTTAAGCCCCGCCCAGCGTGGGTGGCACAGGATATTTTTGTGCTTCCTAATTTTCCTTTGCAATCCGAGAATGGAATTTTTAAATATATGGCTAAAAAAAAGCTGATATTTCAAAATGTATGAATATTTGTTTTTCTTTTGACCACTTAAAAATAAAGTAAAAGTTGTATCTGTTAACATTATTTAATGGACCTTTAACTAACACGAAACAGTGTTTTTATTAAATAACGTTAGCAAATATTAATAATAACTGTGACAAATGTATTGCTCATTGTTAGTTAATATTAGTTGATGCGCGGTAACAAATGGGACGTTATTGTAAAGTATTACCCTTAAGTTTATTACATGAACAAAAATCACACAATAAAATATAGCTTTTTTTCTAATTATTCATAGATTAATGTAGTTTTCCTTCTGCTAATTTTCCATGGCTGATGATCCGCTTATTCCTTACATGGATTCAGTTGGATCCACATTCCACACAAATCTTCACAAAACAAACACTTCAAATATGTAACTGCCATGCGCCTCAAAATTAAGCTTTAAAAATGTTTAAAATATAAATTCGTATGATATCCAGGCTCATTTTAGTTTATTTTCCTAATTGATTAAACAAGTTCTTAAAAACAGAAAGCGCATATTTTATATATCCTGTAAATAAGTTTATGTTTTGTAGTTCCCGAGGACACTTTATATACGCGGCGCCCCCTGGCGGAGAAACAGCGCGTTTTCATCGGGTACACTTTCCTCTCGTGTTCATGTAAACCCTGGCGGTTTGTCTTGTTTTTGTTCATTAAAATTAAAATGACGTTAAACAATATTTGAGGTTAATGCGGCGCTACCAACACACTAAACTACATGTCCCATGATTCATTGTGCGGTGCGCGGCGGAAGTGGGCGGAGTTAGCGTCAGCTCTCTGACAGACACTTTCAGGAAGTGCTCGAGGTAAGACATCACATCTTCCCGTTTTATTTAACCATTTCTGATTAAAAGTACTTTTATTTGCGCGAGCTATTTAATTAAAGCTGGTCTTTTCAACTCACATTTATGTTGTTCCTTAAACTGCTGAACGAGAACTTGTTTGATTGTTAGCATGCTAGTTTGTGGCTGAGGTTTCCTGCTGCGCGTCTGTATTTGTTCATATTAGATGCATAGAAATGATTTATTTAATATCTAACAGCTTTTGACATGTGTAAGAACTCTAGACCGTTGTATTATATTCTACCATCAAATAAGATTCTGTCGCGTGAGTCTCAGATTTGATCTGATAATAAAGAAATCGATTATAATCTGAAGTTTGATGGTTTTGTGGGTGAATATACAGTAAAGTGTAATTTATTCCTGTGATCTTCAGTGTCACATGACCCTTCAGAAATCACTCTAATATGAGGATCTGATGCTCAAGAAACATTTATGATTATTATCAATGTGGGAAACAGTTCAGATGTTTGTGGAAACTGTGATATATTACCATTGAAGTCAGTAAAATTAAAGAAATGTATATTTTTATTGATTAAGGACGCATTAAATTGATAATTTATAAAGTTACAAAATATTCTATTTCAAATAAATGCTGTTTTTTATCTTTCTGTTCAGCAAAGAATCTTGAGAAATTAAATATATCACAGTTTCCACAAACACATGAACTGTTTTTAACACTGATAATAATCATAAATGTTTCTTGATCATCAGATCCTCATATTAGAGTGATTTCTGAAGGATCATGTGACACTGAAGACTGGAGTAATGATGCTGAAAATACAGCTTTGATCACAGGAATAAATTACACTTTACTGTATATTCACATAGAAAACAGCTGATTTACACTGGAGTAATATTACACCGTTTTACTGCTTTTTCAGCAGTACAAATACACTTATTTATGAGACAGAGAACGTGTGAGTGTAAGTGTGTGTGTGTGTGTGTGAGAGCTGTAGCTGTGTATCTGGACAATAACTTTATTCTAGATCTGCTGTAAAGCCTAAACAATCTCTGTTACTGTAATCTCCTGTTATCACTGTAAAGCTGCTGTGAAACTCATAATGAAGGCGACGACTTGTGTGTGTGTGTGTGTGTGTGTGTGTGTGTGTGTGTGTGTGTGTGAGAGTGTGTGTGTGTCTGAGTGTAAGTGTAAGTGTGAAGAGTCTAAGTGTGTGTGTGTGTGTGTGTGTGTGTGTGTGTGTAAGTGAGTGTAAGTGTGTGTGTGTGTACATGTTTTTCTATCCCGGTGGGGACTTGAACCTGAATGCACACAGACTCATGGGGACTCGTGTCACTGTGGGCCTAAATTGAGGTCCTCATGGGTAAACACGCTTATAAATCATACAGAATTATTATTTTTTGAAAATGTAAAAATGCAGAATGTTTCCTGTGATGGGCAGGTTTAGGGGTCGGGTTAGTGTGTGTGTGTGTGTGTGTGATGGGTCGGGTTAGTGTAAGGGGACAGAATATACAGTTTGTACAGTATAAAAACCAGAGTCCTCACAAAGATAGTACACCAGACGTGTGTGTGTGTGTGTGTAAGTGAGTGTGTGTGTGTGTGTGTGTCAGTGTTGATGCTGATGTCCTTGATTTTTCAGGAGGATCCCCCGTCAGCGACGCCTCACATGTTCTCGTTCAGACGCTGAAACAGTTTCCGGCAGACGAGAGAGAGAACACAGTGTGTGTGAGAGAGAGAGAGTGAAAGAGAGAGAGAGAGTGTGTGTGTGTGTGTGTGTGTGTGTGAGTGTGTGTGTGTGAGAGCACAACAGTGTAAGACACACAGGAAGAGAGAAAGAAAGCAGACGGAGGAAGTCGCTGCAGAATGACAGAGTTCTGGGTGTGTTTCAGTTGCTGCGTCGCTGAGCAGCCGCAACCCGTGAGTCTCACACACACACACACACACACACGCTAAACACACACACACACACACGCTAAACACACACACACACGCTAAACACACGCACACGCTAAACACACACACACAGACACACGCTAAACACACACACGCTAAACACACACACACACACACGCTAAACACACACACACACGCTAAACACACACACACAGACACACGCTAAACACACACACGCTAAACACACACACACACACACACACACACTCTAAACACACACACACGCTAAACACACACACACACGCCAAACACACGTTAAGCACACGCTGGTGCTGCTGAGGGTCGAGGGTTCGGCGTGACGAGTGTGTGTGTGGAGACTCAGATCCAGACGAACCCGTCAGACGCTCAACTCTACGTGTGTCTCGCTCACTGTTCTTCCTGATGTGTGTGTGTGTGTGTGTGTGTGTGTGTGTGTCCAGAAGCGGAGGCGGAGGATAGATCGCACCATGATCGGAGAACCCACCAACTTCGTTCATATGACACACGTGGGCTCTGGAGAAATGGGTCAGCCGGCTGTGAGTCTCTCTCACACACACACACACACACACACACACACACACACACACACACTACCCCTAAACCTATCCAACACACACACACACATTGCAAAAATAATTGTAAAAATCCTTCATTATCTATGCAAAATATTATTGTATACTTATTAAACATCAAAATGCTTATTATGAACTCTAATTTCTGTCTTTTGTGGCCGGACGTGTTTTCCATCGGCTTCATATTTACATGTGTATGAGCTCAATCACTTCACACACTCTCTGAGGACATTTGCCTAACAAATGTGTGTGTGTGTGTGTGTGCAGGTGAACTCGGTCCAGGCGCAGATGAAGTCTAAAGGCGGCTACGGGAACGGCTCGGCGGAGGCGGCTCAGGGCTAGTCAGGTGACTCCGCTAACCGCTCTATAATAACGATAACCGCTTCTGCTCGCATATAATCATCTCACCTGTTTATGACACTCAATAAAAATGTAATAAATTGATACAATTTCTCGCAATTCCAAGTTTAATTCTCACAATTGAGACTTTTTTTTAAAGGAATTGCCAGTTTATATTTCACAATTCTGATTTTTAATCTCACAATTCAATTTTTTTTCTTTCTTTCTGTTTTTAGGTTGCTTTTTTCCACCATGGAATATGAAAATTAAAAGGTAATTGTGATTATTTTATTTATTTTTTCACTACAGAATAACAAAATAAAAAGGAAATAGCTTTTCTCTCTCGCTATTCCGAACGTTTATCTTTGCGATTCGGACTTTACACTCGCAATCCTGCGTTTACATCTCAATTACTTTTGTTTCTGATTTTTTCCCTTTTTCACAGAATAACAAAATAAAAAAGAAAACTGACTTTTTTAAATCTGACTTGTAAATATAAACGTAGAATTGCGAGAGAAACTATTTGATACTTAAATTAAAAATTCTCATTAGTATTGTAAGAAAACACTTATTTTACCTGGTCAAAAACAGCTCTGTTTTCAGCACGCCGTTTCAGTGCATATGCCTTTAAATGATCATGAGCTTTGCTGACTCCGCCCCTCTGTTCTGTGCATACACCGTTTGTAACACAATAACACAATAACCATAACGCGTTGTTCAGTATAAACGTGGAATTATGAATTATATTGAGAACGTTATACATAGAAAACATGCCGTAATGTACCCTGAGTGAGTGTAAACCTTAGACGCATTCATTGTGAAGCGATTTGCAAAGATTAATATATTAATATAAAGTTTAATAAAACGTTACACTCACTTCAGTTCTTCTGGAGGTTCAGCAGGAACACGAATATCTGGTACCGATCCTTTTTAGCAAAGCTTCTTAGCAAATCCAGCTTTACACTGACCCTCGTTTATAACGCAGTCTGGTGTGAAATGATTCGCGCACACATGAGAGCATTGACGTTGCTCGTGTGGAATATTCCCTTCGAAAACAAACTCAGCCACTGCGTCTTCAGCGGTTCGGATTCAGGAACATCAGAATGACTGTGTTCGTTATTACACCCAAGAACAGAACACCACAGTCGCTTAGCCGCCATTCTGCTCCAGCGTATCAACACTAGCGGACGAGGATGACAGCTCGCTCAGGGCAGGTCTGTGTGGAAACACTGCTGTCAATCAACACTCGTGGGCGGTGACGTCTGATCATGTGACGTCACACGGTGGAACGGCTCGGTCTGAGGCAGGGGAAAACATATAAGGAGATTAAAACAAAACCACTGGATGGATTTTTATCATTATATGATGGTTGTGTACAGGCACTGCCAACACACATTTCAGCACAATCAACCATTATATGACCCCTTTAAACTGAATAAAAGACTAAATTAAATCTGTTCATGATATATAAAGCCAGAAAACTTGGACAAAACCACTCAGTCCATCTGGATTAGTTGTACGATCTCTTTATGAGTTGCATAGACCGTCAAAAGAGGGACAGAAAGCTCTCAGATATCGTCAGAAATATATTTTGTTTCGAACGAAAGTCTTACAGGTTTTAATAAGTGACAGCATTTTTATCTTTGGGTGAACTATGCTTATAAAGTATATAAGTATATATCACTGCTTGATGAGTTACTGTTACGTGCATTTACTCAGACTCCTGCAGTAACACGTGTGTGTGTGTGTGTGTGTGTGTGTGTGTGTGTGTGTGTGTGTGTGTGTGTGTGTGTGTGTGTGTGTTGCAGGCGCTGAGGTCCATCTGAAGACACTGGCGCCGGACGGCTGTAGATATGTTTGTAATAAAGCACTGCTACTCTTTCACTGCTTCGATGATGTTCTGTACAAAAGACCTGCAACGGTGGAGAGTGTGTGTGAGGATCCAGAGTCTGATTACACTTCCCATGAATCTGGATCTATGTCATGGTTAAACGGTGGCTGGGCCACACACACACGCACACGGACACACACACACACACGCACACACACACACACACACACACACACATAAAAACAAGAGCACACACACACACACACACACACACGGACACACACGCACGCACACACACTCACGCACGCACACACACACACACACATAAAAACAAGAGCACACACACACACACGCTGTTATTAGGTCTGCAAGAACTGCCTTTTGTTACGTTGTACCCTTCCGATGTTCCCTGGCTCATGGAATATTCTTTATTGTTTTTGTTTTTATCTTTTAAATGTGCTGTAAACTTGAAATGTGCATCTCACTGTAATATTTGTGCAATGCTCTTACGGGACGCGTTGACAGGAAAGTATTTTTGTACAAATCGTGTTCAATTTCATTCTGATGCCTGAATAAAATTACAACCTTGTAAGACTTAGCATCTGAGATCTCATCAGTCGCACTTCATCATCGCGTTATAATCACACACACACACACACACACACACACTTCTTCATTCCTCACGAGCCAGACGTCTTTGCTCCGGTTCTTCAGATTCTGAGATTTCCAGACCTTGCTTATGAATAATGTACTGATCTTATCTTTAGTACTTTCAGCTCTTGTTTATTAATATGAATAATATATATATATATATATTTAGCATAACACGTTTTGTTCTTATATGTTTTTAAGTTTTATTATTATTATTAGCAGTATTATTTTGCTTGTTTTTTTATTCCATATAAAAATGCTGGTGTAAGATTAATACAGACAAATATAATAGAGTTACAGCTAAAAAAAGCTCAACTCAACTCCAGCTCAAAAGTACTCAGTGCATCAGTCTGCGGGGAAACACTTTGAGAACAAAATGTATTAAGTACGTATGATGAAAATAGAGGATACACTGCAAAAAGTTAGCTTTTATTTCTATTCTTGATTGGTTGACCTTTAGCGTGACGCGTCACAGTCAGGTGATCGAGCGACCGAATGCGGAAGAGGAAGTGAAAGTAGCTCACAGTGACTGTAAACATGACAGAAGCTAGACTTAGATAGTGAGTTTGCGATTTTAAAAGCGATTTTCAAAAAAATACGAGTGCAGAAACTCCTCTGAACTCGCTTTCTGACGAGCTTTGAGGTGGATATGACAGCGATGGCAGTGAAGGAGTCGATATTCCTCCTCCTGGTGTTGTTTTGCTCTCAGGTAAGCGCAGAAAATGAATCTGAAAGCCTGAAGCGCCATTAATGAGTGAATCAGCGAGTCTTTGAGTGAATTAGCGAATGTTTGAGTGAATCAGCGAGTGTTTGAGTGAATCAACGAGTGTTTGAGTGAATCAACGAGTGTTTGAGTGAGTTAGCGAGTGTTTGAGTGAATCAGCGAGTGTTTGAGTGAATTAGCGAATGTTTGGGTGAATTAGCGAGTGTTTGAGTGAATCAGCGAGTCTTTGAGTGAATTAGCGAATGTTTGGGTGAATTAGCGAGTGTTTGAGTGAATCAGCGAGTCTTTGAGTGAATTAGCGAATGTTTGGGTGAATCAGCGAGTGTTTGAGTGAATCAACGAGTGTTTGAGTGAATCAACGAGTGTTTGAGTGAGTTAGCGAGTGTTTGAGTGAATCAGCGAGTGTTTGAGTGAATCAGCGAGTGTTTGATTGAATCAGCGAGTGTTTGAGTGAATCAGCGAGTGTTTGAGTGAATCAGCGAGTGTTTGAGTGAATTAGCAGCGAGTGTTTGAGTGAATTAGCAGCGAGTGTTTGAGTGAATTAGCAGCGAGTGTTTGAGTGAATCAGCAGCGAGTGTTTGAGTGAATCAGCGAGTGTTTGAGTGAATTAGCGAGTGTTTGAGTGAATCAGCGAGTGTTTGAGTGAATCAACGAGTGTTTGGGTGAATTAGCGAATGTTTGAGTGAATTAGCGAGTCTTTGAGTGAATCAACGAGTGTTTGAGTGAATCAACGAGTGTTTGAGTTAGTGATGGGGACGAGACCGCCTATGCCGAGTCCGAGTCAAGACCGAGTCTTTGAAGGGTCGAGTCCGAGTCGAGACTGAGTCCGTTGGTTTTCAAATACAGTCGAGTCCAAGTCAAGACCGAGTCTTTGCGGAAGCAAGTCCGAGTCGAGATTTTGTCTCGACATGTCAGTTTTGATATTCATGATTTAATATCACCCCAGTTAATAATCAACAGTTAGGCCTACAGACTAAGCTAGGTTGGGAATTGTTTAGAGGAGCAGTCTTAACTAGTGATGGGGACGAGACCGCCTATGCCGAGTCCGAGTCAAGACCGAGTCTTTGAAGGGTCGAGTCCGAGACGAGTCTGAGAAAGCAGAAATCGGTCTCGAGACCGGACTCGAGTACTACATCACTAGTTTGAGTGAATCAGGTGTGTTTGGGTGAATCAGCGAGTGTTTGGGTGAATCAACGAGTGTTTGAGTGAATCAGTGAGTGTTTGTTTCAGTGAATCAGTGAGTGTTTGAGTGAATCAGTGAGTGTTTGTTTCAGTGAATCAGTGAGTGTTTGTTTCAGTGAATCAGTGAGTGTTTGAGTGAACCAGCGAGTGTTTGTGTGAATAAGCGAGTGTTTGAGTGAATCAGTGAGTGTTTGAGTGAATCAGTGAGTGTTTGAGTGAATCAGCGAGTGTTTGAGTGAATCAGTGAGTGTTTGAGTGAATCACAGCGAGTGTTTAAGTGAATCAGCGAGTGTTTGAGTGAACCAGCGAGTGTTTGTGTGAATAAGCGAGTGTTTGAGTGAATCAGTGAGTGTTTAAGTGAATCAGTGAGTGTTTGAGTGAATCAAGTGTGTTAAGGTGAATCAACCAGTGTTTAAGTGAATCAGCGAGTGTTTGGGTGAATCAGTGAGTGTTTGGGTGAATCAGTGAGTGTTTGGGTGAATAAGCGAGTGTTTGAGTGAATCAGTGAGTGTTTGAGTGAACCAGCGAGTGTTTGAGTGAACCAGCGAGTGTTTGAGTGAACCAGCGAGTGTTTGAGTGAATCAGTGAGTGTTTGAGTGAACCAGCGAGTGTTTGAGTGAATCAGCGAGTGTTTGAGTGAATCAGTGAGTGTTTAAGTGAATCAGTGAGTGTTTGAATGAATCAAGTGTGTTAAGGTGAATCAACCAGTGTTTAAGTGAATCAGCGAGTGTTTGGGTGAATCAGTGAGTGTTTGGGTGAATCAGTGAGTGTTTGGGTGAATAAGCGAGTGTTTGAGTGAATCAGCGAGTGTTTGAGTGAATCAGCGAGTGTTTGAGTGAATCAGCGAGTGTTTGAGTGAACCAGCGAGTGTTTGTGTGAATAAGCGAGTGTTTGAGTGAATCAGTGAGTGTTTGAGTGAATCAGCGAGTGTTTGAGTGAACCAGCGAGTGTTTGTGTGAATAAGCGAGTTTTTGAGTGAATCAGTGAGTGTTTGGGTGAATAAGCGAGTGTTTGAGTGAATCAGCGAGTGTTTGAGTGAATCATAGCGAGTGTTTGAGTGAATCATAGCGAGTGTTTGAGTGAATCAGTCAGTGTTTGAGTGTTTGAGTGAATCATAGCGAGTGTTTGAGTGAATCAGTGAGTGTTTGAGTGTTTGAGTGAATCAGTGAGTGTTTGAGTGAATCACAGCGAATATTTAAATGAATCAGTGAGTGTTTAAGTGAATCACAGCGAGTGTTTGAGTGAATCACAGCGAGTGTTTGAGTGAATCAGCGAGTGTTTAAGTGAATCAGTGAGTGTTTGAGTGAATCACAGCGAGTGTTTGAGTGAATCAGTGAGTGTTTGAGTGAATCACAGCGAGTGTTTAAGTGAATCAGTGAGTGTTTGAGTGAATCAGTGAGTGTTTGAGTGAATCACAGGGAGTGTTTGAGTGAATCACAGGGAGTGTTTGAGTGAATCAGCGAGTGTTTGGGTGAATCACAGCGAGTGTTTGAGTGAATCAGTGAGTGTTTGAGTGAATCAGCAAGTGTTTGGGTGAATCAGCGAGTGTTTGAGTGAATCACAGCGAGTGTTTGAGTGAATCAGTGAGTGTTTGAGTGAATCAGTGAGTGTTTGAGTGAATCAGTGAGTGTTTGAGTGAATCAGTGAGTGAATCAGTGAGTGTTTGAGTGAATCAGTGAGTGTTTGAGTGAATCAGTGAGTGTTTGAGTGAATCAGTGAGTGTTTGAGTGAATCACAGCGAATATTTAAGTGAGTCACAGCGAGTGTTTAAGTGAATCAGTGAGTGTTTAAGTGAATCAGTGAGTGTTTGAGTGAATCACAGGGAGTGTTTAAGTGAATTAGTGAGTGTTTGAGTGAATCAGTGAGTGTTTGAGTGAATCACAGGGAGTGTTTGAGTGATAATGCTAGTGTTTGTGTTTTTCTCTCATAGATCGCCAGCCAGGAGGCGATTCTGCGCGCGTCTAATGGATCTACATTCAAAGAATACTGTCTGGTGTTCAACTCGTCCTGGAGCAACATCTCCGACAGCCTGAGAGCAGCGGTGAGAGAGTCGGGCCGGGAAAGATTCATTCCGAATTTTTCGGAACTACGTTTTAATGGTTACATTTTAGCAATCAAAAAACATGTCTTATTAACTTGAAATCATGAGGTTTTTTTTTACAATAACAGGGCCTTATGTGTAGGGTTGCGAATCGTAAATCGATTCCAATTCTGGAATCGAATACTTGAGGTCAGGAATCGGATACTTGTTATTAAATTTAAATTTCGATTCCTTTGTGAGCATTTCAATATGACTTTAAAGCGTTCAAGCGCGTGTTATGTCCTGGTGTGTGTCAGTGTACTGGACCCGCAGCTCTTATAGTGACAGCGCTCATAATCCTGCCGTCTCTATAATAACACTAATCACACAAGACTTTTGAAACTATATTTGTAATGTATATTTTATTTATAAACTGCAGTGTTATTTTAAATTTGATTACAGTTTCTGAACCTGAAAATCTTACAACACTGTTTATTACAATCGTATCTTTTCTCAGTTGTGTCTATTTGTGATTGCTAATTTTTTATGTGTTCTTGTTTAATTACTGAGTGTTTATTGTCTTTAATAATGCTTGAAGTTTATATATATATATATATATATTTATCCTTTATTTAACCAGGAAATACCCATTGAGATTAAAAATCTCTTTTGCAAGGGAGACCTGGCCAAGATAGGCAGCAAAGTTACATCACATCATTACATACGTACAAAGACACACAAATGAAATCCAATTATGCACTTACAATGAAATCTCAATGAAAACATTGACATGTGAGGGAGTCCAACTCAAAGCATCTCATTCTTAACTTAAAAACACTCAAAGGAATCAATTTACTAAGTTTTAAGTTGTTCTGCAGCAAATTCCATGTAAAGGGAGCAGAATAAGCAAAGGCCTTTTTACCCAGCTCAGTACTGACATGTGGGACAGAAAACAAGACAACAGTCTGAGAACGGAGAGAGTAATGACCAACACTTTTTTTCATAAGAAGTGAACATAAATAGGATGGGAGTGCACCAAGAATAGCCATAAATGTATACCAATGACAAAGCCTCCGTGTGGCCAAAGCAGACCACCCTACACGAGAATACAGCTCACAGTGGTGGGTGCGAGCTTTACAATTAGTAATAAATCTCAACGATGCATGATAGGCTGCGTCAATCATGTGAAGGCATTGAGCAGATGAATGCATATATAATATATCACCATAATCCAGCACAGATAAAAAAGTGGATGCCACTAACCGTTTTTTAACATTAAAAGAAAAGCACAGCTTATTTCGAAAGTAAAAACCCAATTTTTGCCTCAACTTTCTCACTAGACAGTGAACATGAGGCTTCAATGATAGGCAGTCATCAATAACAATACCAAGATACTTATAAGTTGTAACAGTCTGTATTTCACATCCATCAAGAGTAATCACTGAGGGAACATTCAGTGGTCTATTCCGAAGGCCTGTGAAAAGCATACATTTGGTTTTGTCTGCATTGAGCACAAGTTTCAACTGTTGCAAAGTATTTTGGACCACATTAAAGGCATTCTGTAAATGTGCAATGGCTTGTTTAAGAGAGGGTGCACAGCACAGCAGTAAATAACTGTGTCATCTGCATAAAAATGAAAGTTTGCATCAGACACATGCCGATTAAGATTATTTATATAAATAGTAAATAAAAGAGGGCCTAATACAGAGCCTTGTGGAACCCCTTTAAGGATTGGTAAAATACCAGACTGAACACCATCATGCTTAATGCACTGAGTTCTGTCACTAAGATAGTTTGAGAACCAAGAGACAGTTTTCTTTGAAAATCCCGAATTAAGAAGCCTAATCTTTAAAACATCATGATCAACCGTGTCAAAAGCTTTTGACAAATCAATAAAAAGTGATGCACAGTGCTGCTTCTTGTCACGAGCAACAGAGATGTCATTTATCACCTTCATTGCAGCTGTGATGGTACTATGCATTTTTCTAAAACCTGACTGAGGTGGGGATAAAATGTCCTGTGCATGCAAGAAGTCTTTGATCTGATCACTCACCAGGGATTCAAGCATTTTGGCCAAAACAGACAAATTAGAAATTGGCCTGTAATTATTTAGGTTTGACGGGTCACCCCCTTTCAATAATGGACAAACAAATGCAGATTTCCATAAATCTGCATTTTAGCATATTAGTTCGGCTAGTTGTTTTTCTATGGTGTTTTTAAAGCACAGGCAAACGCTCCTGTAAGTGTTCTTCAGCTGATGATTTCTCTCAACTCTGTGTGTGTGTCGTGTGTGTGTGGCTTGTGGCGTGTGTGTGTAGGTGGGGTATCCCCTGGTGAACCTGACGTCCACTCAGCTGTGTGCGGCGGGTCATGTGACCCCGGGCTCGGTGAAGGGTCAGGCTGTGGTCGTGATGCGTGGAGGCTGTGATTTCAGTCAGAAAGCTCTGGTTGCTCAGGGTCTGGGTGCGTCTGTGCTTCTGATCGCCAGCAACAGCAATCTGGTAAGAGCTAATGATCGTTTCAGCACAAACACCAGTGTGAATCCTCACAAACACCAGTGTGAATCCTCAGTGTGTGAACTTGATCTTACCAGGTGTCGCCGTCAGCCAACGACTCAGAGTACAACAAGGTGAAGATTCCTCTGGCCCTGCTGAGATACCGGGACCTCCTGGACGCGCTGCAGGTGAAGATGAGAAAGAGTGTGTGTGAGAGAGAGAAAGAGAGTGTGTGTGTGTGAGAGACCGAGTGAGTGAGAGAGTGTGTGTGAGAGAATGAGAGTGAGAGTGTGAGAGGAAAAGAGAGAGAGTGAGTGAGAGAGTGTGAGATTGTTAGAGAGAAAATGTGAGTGTGAGAGTGTGAGAGTGAGTGAGAGAGTGAGTGTGAGTGTGAGAGTGAGAGTGAGTGTGAGAGTGAGAGTGAGAGTGAGAGTGAGAGTGAGAGTGAGTGTGAGAGTGAGTGTGAGTGTGAGTGTGAGTGTGAGAGTGAGTGAGAGAGTGAGAGTGAGTGTGAGAGTGTGTGAGAGTGAGAGAGAGTGAGTGAGTGAGAGAGTGAGTGTGTGAGTGTGTGAGTGAGAGTGAGTGAGAGTGAGTGTGAGTGTGAGTGAGTGTGAGTGTGAGTGAGTGAGTGTGAGAGTGAGTGTGAGAGTGAGTGAGAGAGTGTGAGTGTGAGTGAGTGTGAGAGTGAGTGTGAGAGTGAGTGTGAGAGTGAGTGAGAGAGTGAGAGTGAGAGTGAGTGTGAGAGTGAGTGTGAGTGAGTGTGAGTGAGTGTGAGTGAGTGTGAGTGAGTGTGAGTGAGTGTGAGTGAGTGTGAGTGAGAGTGAGAGTGAGTGTGAGAGTGAGTGTGAGTGAGTGTGAGTGAGTGTGAGTGAGTGTGAGTGAGTGTGAGTGAGTGTGAGTGAGTGTGAGTGAGTGTGAGAGTGAGTGTGAGAGTGAGTGTGAGAGTGAGTGTGAGAGTGAGTGTGAGAGTGAGTGTGAGAGTGAGAGAGAGAGAGTGAGAGAGTGAGTGAGAGTGTGAGTGTGAGAGTGAGAGTGAGTGAGAGTGTGTGTGAGAGTGTGAGTGAGAGTGAGAGTGTGTGTGTGAGTGTGAGAGAGAGAGTGTGAGTGTGAGAGAGAGTGTGAGTGTGAGAGTGAGTGTGAGAGTGAGTGTGAGAGTGAGTGTGAGAGTGAGTGTGAGTGTGAGAGTGAGTGTGAGAGTGAGTGTGAGAGTGAGTGTGAGAGTGAGTGTGAGAGTGAGTGTGAGAGTGAGTGTGAGTGTGAGTGTGAGTGAGTGTGAGAGAGAGTGTGAGAGTGAGAGTGAGTGTGAGTGTGAGTGTGAGAGTGAGTGTGAGTGTGAGTGTGAGTGTGAGTGTGAGTGAGAGAGTGAGAGTGAGTGTGAGTGTGAGTGTGAGTGAGAGAGTGAGAGTGAGAGTGAGTGAGAGAGTGAGAGTGAGAGTGAGTGAGAGAGTGAGAGAGAGTGTGAGTGTGAGAGAGAGTGTGAGTGTGAGAGAGAGTGTGAGAGTGAGTGAGAGAGTGAG
>NW_026607159.1:160000-165000 GCF_029890125.1 Rhinichthys klamathensis goyatoka | reverse complement strand
AGCGAGTGTTTGAGTGAATCAACAAGCGAGTGTTTGAGTGAATCAACAAGCGAGTGTTTGAGTGAATCAACAAGCGAGTGTTTGAGTGAATCAACAAGCGAGTGTTTGAGTGAATCAACAAGCGAGTGTTTGAGTGAATCAACAAGCGAGTGTTTGAGTGAATCAACAAGCGAGTGTTTGAGTGAATCAACAAGCGAGTGTTTGAGTGAATCAACAAGCGAGTGTTTGAGTGAATCAGCGAGTGTTTGAGTGAATCAGCGAGTGTTTGAGTGAATCAGCGAGTGTTTGAGTGAATCAGCGAGTGTTTGAGTGAATCAGCGAGTGTTTGAGTGAATTAACGAGTGTTTGAGTGAATCAGCGAGTGTTTGAGTGAATCAACAAGCGAGTGTTTGAGTGAATCAACAAGCGAGTGTTTGAGTGAATCAACAAGCGAGTGTTTGAGTGAATCAACAAGCGAGTGTTTGAGTGAATCAACAAGCGAGTGTTTGAGTGAATCAACAAGCGAGTGTTTGAGTGAATCAACAAGCGAGTGTTTGAGTGAATCAACAAGCGAGTGTTTGAGTGAATCAACAAGCGAGTGTTTGAGTGAATCAACAAGCGAGTGTTTGAGTGAATCAACAAGCGAGTGTTTGAGTGAATCAACAAGCGAGTGTTTGAGTGAATCAACAAGCGAGTGTTTGAGTGAATCAACAAGCGAGTGTTTGAGTGAATCAACAAGCGAGTGTTTGAGTGAATCAACAAGCGAGTGTTTGAGTGAATCAACAAGCGAGTGTTTGAGTGAATCAACAAGCGAGTGTTTAAGTGAATCAACAAGCGAGTGTTTGAGTGAATCAACAAGCGAGTGTTTGAGTGAATCAACAAGCGAGTGTTTGAGTGAATCAGCGAGTGTTTGAGTGAATCAACAAGCGAGTGTTTAAGTGAATCAACAAGCGAGTGTTTGAGTGAATCAACAAGCGAGTGTTTGAGTGAATCAACAAGCGAGTGTTTGAGTGAATCAACGAGCGAGTGTTTGAGTGAATCAACGAGCGAGTGTTTGAGTGAATCAACAAGCGAGTGTTTGAGTGAATCAACAAGCGAGTGTTTGAGTGAATCAACAAGCGAGTGTTTGAGTGAATCAACAAGCGAGTGTTTGATTGAATCAACAAGCGAGTGTTTGAGTGAATCAACAAGCAAATGTTTGAGTGAATCAGCGAGTGTTTGAGTGAATCAACAAGCGAGTGTTTGAGTGAATCAACAAGCGAGTGTTTGAGTGAATCAACAAGCGAGTGTTTGAGTGAATCAACAAGCGAGTGTTTGAGTGAATCAACAAGCGAGTGTTTGAGTGAATCAACAAGCGAGTGTTTGAGTGAATCAACAAGCGAGTGTTTGAGTGAATCAACAAGCGAGTGTTTGAGTGAATCAACAAGCGAGTGTTTGAGTGAATCAACAAGCGAGTGTTTGAGTGAATCAACAAGCGAGTGTTTGAGTGAATCAACAAGCGAGTGTTTGAGTGAATCAACAAGCAAATGTTTGAGTGAATCAGCGAGTGTTTGAGTGAATCAACAAGCGAGTGTTTGAGTGAATCAACAAGCGAGTGTTTGAGTGAATCAACAAGCGAGTGTTTGAGTGAATCAACAAGCGAGTGTTTGAGTGAATCAACAAGCGAGTGTTTGAGTGAATCAACAAGCGAGTGTTTGAGTGAATCAACAAGCGAGTGTTTGAGTGAATCAACAAGCGAGTGTTTGAGTGAATCAACAAGCGAGTGTTTGAGTGAATCAACAAGCGAGTGTTTGAGTGAATCAACAAGCGAGTGTTTGAGTGAATCAACAAGCGAGTGTTTGAGTGAATCAACAAGCGAGTGTTTGAGTGAATCAGCGAGTGTTTGAGTGAATCAGCGAGTGTTTGAGTGAATCAGTGAGTGTTTGAGTGAATCAGTGAGTGTTTGAGTGAATCAGCGAGTGTTTGGGTGAATCAGCGAGTGTTTGGGTGAATCAGCGAGTGTTTGAGTGAATCAGCGAGTGTTTGAGTGAATCAGCGAGTGTTTGAATGAATCAGCGAGTGTTTGAATGAATCAGCGAGTGTTTGAGTGAATCAACAAGCGAGTGTTTGAGTGAATCAACAAGCGAGTGTTTGAGTGAATCAACAAGCGAGTGTTTGAGTGAATCAACAAGCGAGTGTTTGAGTGAATCAACAAGCGAGTGTTTGAGTGAATCAACAAGCGAGTGTTTGAGTGAATCAACAAGCGAGTGTTTGAGTGAATCAGCGAGTGTTTGAGTGAATCAGCGAGTGTTTGAGTGAATCAGTGAGTGTTTGAGTGAATCAACAAGCGAGTGTTTGGGTGAATCAGCGAGTGTTTGAGTGAATCAGCGAGTGTTTGAGTGAATCAGCGAGTGTTTGAGTGAATCAGCGAGTGTTTGAGTGAATCAGCGAGCGAGTGTTTGAGTGAATCAACGAGCGAGTGTTTGAGTGAATCAACAAGCGAGTGTTTGAGTGAATCAACAAGCGAGTGTTTGAGTGAATCAACAAGCGAGTGTTTGAGTGAATCAACAAGCGAGTGTTTGAGTGAATCAACAAGCGTGTGTTTGAGTGAATCAACAAGCGAGTGTTTGAGTGAATCAACAAGCGAGTGTTTGAGTGAATCAACAAGCGAGTGTTTGAGTGAATCAACAAGCGAGTGTTTGAGTGAATCAACAAGCGAGTGTTTGAGTGAATCAACAAGCGAGTGTTTGAGTGAATCAACAAGCGAGTGTTTGAGTGAATCAACAAGCGAGTGTTTGAGTGAATCAACAAGCGAGTGTTTGAGTGAATCAACAAGCGAGTGTTTGAGTGAATCAACAAGCGTGTGTTTGAGTGAATCAACAAGCGAGTGTTTGAGTGAATCAACAAGCGAGTGTTTGAGTGAATCAACAAGCGAGTGTTTGAGTGAATCAACAAGCGAGTGTTTGAGTGAATCAACAAGCGAGTGTTTGAGTGAATCAACAAGCGAGTGTTTGAGTGAATCAACAAGCGAGTGTTTGAGTGAATCAACAAGCGAGTGTTTGAGTGAATCAGCGAGTGTTTGGGTGAATCAGCGAGTGTTTGAGTGAATCAACAAGCAAATGTTTGAGTGAATCAGCGAGTGTTTGAGTGAATCAACAAGCGAGTGTTTGAGTGAATCAACAAGCGAGTGTTTGAGTGAATCAACAAGCGAGTGTTTGAGTGAATCAACAAGCGAGTGTTTGAGTGAATCAGTGAGTGTTTGAGTGAATCAACAAGCGAGTGTTTGAGTGAATCAACAAGCGAGTGTTTGAGTGAATCAACAAGCGAGTGTTTGAGTGAATCAGCGATTGTTTGAGTGAATCAGCAGCGAGTGTTTGAGTGAATCAGCAGCGAGTGTTTGAGTGAATCAGCGAGTGTTTGAGTGAATCAGCGATTGTTTGAGTGAATCAGCGAGTGTTTGAGTGAATCAGCAGCGAGTGTTTGAGTGAATCAGCGAGTGTTTGAGTGAATCAGCAGCGAGTGTTTGAGTGAATCAGCGAGTGTTTGAGTGAATCAGCAGCGAGTGTTTGAGTGAATCAACAAGCGAGTGTTTGAGTGAATCAGCGAGTGTTTGAGTGAATCAGCAGCGAGTGTTTGAGTGAATCAGCGAGTGTTTGAGTGAATCAGCAGCGAGTGTTTGAGTGAATCAGCGAGTGTTTGAGTGAATCAGCAGCGAGTGTTTGAGTGAATCAGCAGCGAGTGTTTGAGTGAATCAGCGAGTGTTTGAGTGAATCAGCAGCGAGTGTTTGAGTGAATCAGCGAGTGTTTGAGTGAATCAGCGAGTGTTTGAGTGAATCAGCAGCGAGTGTTTGAGTGAATCAGTGAGTGTTTGAGTGAATCAGCGAGTGTGTGAGTGAATCAGTGAGTGTTTGAGTGAATCAGCGAGTGTGTGAGAGTGTGTGAGTGGAGTCAGCTTTATTCCAGTACAGATCGTAAAAAAAAAGCTTTACAGTAATAAACAGGAAAATAACAGAATCCTTCATCAGATCTAATTCAGATTCCGCTGTAAAGCAGCTCTACAGACTAGTGATGCGCGGGTCGGCTTTTTTTTCCAACCCGCGGGTCCCGCTTTTATGAAATTATTTGGCCCGCCCCAGCCCGCACCGCACCACTGTATCTATTTTTACAACCCGCCCCGCACCCGCGACCATTAAATAGACATAGGCCTACTACTAGGCATTGTTATGTAAATGAAAACAGCCTTTATTTCAGCCTGAAAGTGCTTGGAAACATCGCCCTGTAAACTGTCAACAAGAGACGATTATGAATATGAATCATAAATCAGGTCATATTAATAAGATACTAATAAACATTTTCAACATTTACAAAGCAGCGTTTGTATTCATCTAATAGGCTTGAAACCATTTTTGATTTCTTAGACCCCCCACAAATATGTCTTGACATGCTGGAAGTGCCCGTTTTGTGGCGCTACTGTTTGTATATTTTTCACACTTCAGGTAGCCGATCTAGCTACTGTTGTCTCCTGCTGCAACTATTTCTGAGAACCGCTCCCAAACATTAGATTAAGCAGCCTAACCTTATTTTTCGTTTCAATTTAATCAGTTAAATTCCGGCGCGCCGCTTTCGTGACGTGTCACGTGACGCCAAAGGTTTATGGAGCTCACGCAAGTTAAGTTGCTACGCCATTCGTATTGTAACCTTATCAAATAACCTAATAAAATAGATATTCCCAAATATTTAATATAGGCTGGAAATTGCAAGCAATATACATGGATTAAAAACAACAATAATAATGACCCGCCCCACAAATAAAGTGACAATTTCTTTACCCGCCCCAACCCGACCCGCGGGTTACGAGTCGGCCCGCGCATCACTACTACAGACGGCAATAAAGTCATCATTCAGATCAACAAGTTTTGTTCTCGCCTGTTAGCGTCAGTGCAATCAATAACGATTCTGAATATGAACAGCCTGGAAGAGCTCCAGCTTCAGGAACACACAGGGGAACGTGACTGAGATGTAGTGTGTTTCTCCTGTAGTTT
>NW_026607159.1:142500-147500 GCF_029890125.1 Rhinichthys klamathensis goyatoka | reverse complement strand
GCTGTTAAATTTTGGTGTCCCACCACTGACAAAGCCCTGGAGCTCCTGACAGAGTCCCAGCTAGGCCGGCCCAGCCACATCATTATCCACACGGGCACCAACGACCTGCGGAGCCAGCAGGACCGAGTGTCTGACTCCCTCAGAGCTGTCGTGGAAAAAGCTAGACAAACTTTCCCCAACTCCAAAATCATCCTGTCCACTCTACTCCAGAGGAGAGATTTCCATCCCAACACAATAAATAAAATAAATTCCAGCATCTCTAGACACTGTGCCCTCCTACCCAACGTCCACTTGGCCCATCATCCAGACCTGGACACTGAATGTCTATACGACCACGTCCACCTTTATAAGAACCTGGTACACATCCTCGCAAAGAGACTCAAAGATGTCACTCTAAACCGGACCAACCAGACCAGCCCCAGGTGGAGCAGAACCAGCCCGAACCCAGTCAACCCATCGAGACACACTCCAGCAAACTACACCCCAGCGCACAGCTCATCTAGAGCCCCGAGCGGAGCAGCACACCGAGCCGCAGCACCCATGCAGGATCCCTACAGACCGAGACCGTCCTACAACAGCCCCACAGCTCCAGCAGCTGAAGCCCGTCCTCAGCAAAGCCCGGCCCAGCCCAGGAGACCGAGCTACGCCCAAGCTGTCAGCGGAGGAGCAGGCCGAGCCAACACTGAACTCCACGACATACAACACATGCTGAGTATCATCTGTTCTCACCTGCTAACACACAGTGGACAGTGGTAAAAAAAAAAAAAAAAAAAAAAAAAAAAAAAAAAAAAAAAAAAAAAAAAAAACCTAAGTCTGTGGTATTAATGTACATTTTATAAGGAATTGTTAATGTTTTGAGTTCCTAACACAACTTTACTTCCATCATTCTTTGCTTTAATTTAATCTAATCTAATGTAATTTTGCATCTTTTCTCTTTTCTCAAAATAGCAAACACACCATACACATTATTTTAAAAGTTTATGATGAAATCACTTAGTTTTTCTACGTGGAATATTCAAGGTCTAAACTCCTCAGTTTTTGGCTTAAAAAGTAGAAATTCTGATTTTATGAAAGAACTTCAAGACCTAGATGTCATCGTCTTACAGGAAACCTGGTGTAGAGGAGATGCGTTCACTGGCTGTCCCTCAGGATACAGAGAAATAATATTACCATCAGTAAAGCTCACATCAGTCACACAAGGGAGAGACTCGGGAGGGATGATCATATGGATCAAATCTGAACTAGCCATAGAATTAATAAAAAGAGAACAGCACCACCTGTGGCTAAAAATACAAAAAGGAATGATATCAGCATCTAAGCCGGTTTTCCTTTGTGCAATTTACATTCCTCCCCTCGAGTCTCCGTATTTCCAAGAGGAAACTTTCCAAAAGTTAGAAAGAGAAATCAGCAATTTCCAGGCCCAGGGAAATGTGCTGCTTATGGGTGATTTAAACGCCAGAACAGGAGAAGAACTAGATTTCATTGAATCGCACGGTACCAGATTCATCACTGGCAATAACGACCTGTACCCTTCTTACCCTAGCAGGCAAAACTGTGATGAAACCGTGAACGCTCACGGACGGCAGCTCCTGCAGCTCTGCCGAGGACTGGCTCTGTACATCGTCAACGGAAGACTGCGAGGAGACTCGCTCGGCCGATACACCTACAGCTCAGCTCTTGGTAACAGCACTGTAGACTATGCCATCACAGATCTAGACCTGTCCTCTTTGAGAGCATTCACAGTCAAACCCTTAAAACCTTTCTCAGACCACAGCCAAATCATCCTCTATATAAAGCAATCTGAAACATCACCCAAACCAATTAGGACTCCATATCAAATGAGCAAATTCATGTCTTTCAAATGGACTGAAAACAGTGGCACTAATTACAGCACTGCTGTTGAATCTCCAGAAATACAATCCCTCATACATTCATACCAAATACAGGAATACCCTAAAAACCAATTCGGCATCAATCAGGAAGTACAAGATCTAAACAACATATTCTACAAAACAGCACAAAAAAGCAATTTGTCAATTGTCAAACCAAAGAAAAAATATTTAGATACAGACAAATGGTTTGATTTGGACTGTAAGGCTCTGAGAAAAAACCTAAGAAATTTATCAAACCAAAAACACAGACAACCAGATAATTCGGACCTCCGCCTTCTTTACTGTGAGGCATTAAAACAATATAAAGCCACACTCCGGCGGAAAAAAGCACAGTTTCTGCAAAGCCAGTTTGAAGAAATTGAAAAATCTATAAACTCACACAAATTTTGGGATAAATGGAAATTGTTATACAAACCAAATCGAGAAGTTCTGGCAATCCAAGACGGGGAGAAGTGGAAAAACCACTTCCAAGAACTATACAGCCCAACTGAAATTCAAAATTATAAACAAAATGAAATAATTAATAAACTAGACAATTTGGAAAGATCAATTAAAGAAAATCAAAACCCTTTAGATTTCCCCATAACAATGAAAGAATTGGAAGAAAAATTAGGAGTCCTTGAGGCCAAGAAAGCCTGTGGTGTCGACAGCATCCTGAACGAGATGCTGAAACACACAGACCGAAGCTTCAGACTGGCCATGCTGAAACTGTTCAATGATGTTCTGTGTGTAGGGTTCTTCCCTGAGATCTGGAACAAGGGCCTCATCAGCCCCATCCACAAGAACGGAGACAAATTAGACCCCAACAACTACCGAGGCATCTGTGTGAACAGTAACCTGGGGAAGGTTCTCTGCAGCGTCCTAAACTCCAGACTTTCAGACTTCCTTATGAAGCACAATGCCTTGAGTAAATGCCAAATTGGCTTTCTTCCAAAATGTCGCACATCCGACCACATTTTTACATTACAAACACTAATTGACAAATATGTACATCAAAACAAAGAACAAATTTTTGCTTGCTTCATTGATTTCAAGAAAGCATTTGATTCAATCTGGCATGAAGGACTATACCTAAAACTCATCGACAGTGGAATAGGGGGGAAATTCTATGATTTGATCAAATCGATGTACACAGCCAGCCAATGCGCTGTTAAAATTGGAAACCAAAGAACCGAGTTTTTCCCCCAGGGGCGTGGAGTGAGACAGGGCTGCAGTTTAAGCCCCACCCTCTTCAATATTTACATCAACCAATTAGCCGATACGCTAGAACATGCTCCCTTTCAAGGTCTCACTCTACACGACACCGAGATCAAGTGTCTTCTCTACGCAGACGACCTGGTCCTCCTGTCGCCCACTAAAGAGGGGCTTCAGGACAGCCTGGATCTGCTGGAGGATTACTGTCAGTCCTGGGCCCTGACCGTCAACCTCCAGAAAACTAGAGTCATGATGTTCCAGAAACGCTCCAGATCTCAGGGACCAACACACACATTCACACTATCACACAGAACCATTGAGAGCACAAAAACATACACTTACCTCGGCCTGAAAATAACTCCAACTGGCAACTTTACTTTGGCTGTGAATGAACTCAAAGAGAAAGCTCAAAGGGCTTTCTATGCCATAAAAAGATCCATCAAAATTGACATCCCAATCCAAATTTGGCTCAAACTTTTCAAATCAATAATTGAACCAATTGTTTTATATGGCAGTGAAGTTTGGGGTCCTTCTATCAAATTTGATTTTTTAAATTGGGAAAAACATCCAATTGAAACTCTACATTTAGATTTCTGTAAACGAATCCTCAAAGTCCAAAGGAAAACACCAAACAACGGATGCAGGGCAGAATTAGGCCAATACCCTCTCCTTCTAAACATCCAAAAAAGAGCCATCAAATTCTGGAAACACCTAAAAACAAGCGACCCCAACACATACCACTACAAAGCCCTACAACACCAAGAGCTGAGCGTAGCGAGGAGTCCCCTGTGCCAGCGGGTGCTGAGACTGACTGGGCTCTCTCCTGCAGAGATCAGCTCGCCTCAGCACACACACACACTCACACACATTCGGCCCGCACAAATTATCACCACAGAACAAGACAAGTACATCACCCATTGGACAAACACCATTAAAAACCAACACAAACTGGAATGTTATTCGGCACTAAATCGAGAGTACACTGTTGCGAACTACCTGAGCACAGTGAGTGATGTGAGACTCAGGAGAACCCTGACGATGTACAGACTCAGCGAGCACAGCCTGGCCATAGAGACGGGCCGGCGCAGACAGACCTGGCTCTCCCGTGAGGACAGACTCTGCCCGCACTGCACCCTGGGAGTGACGGAGACCGAGCTGCACTTCCTCACAGAATGCCCAAAATATGAACATATCAGAGACCACTATTACCCCAAAATTAATCAAATATTTCCTCAATTTAACACCTGTAACCCAACCCAAAAACTCCGTTTCATTCTTGGCGAAGAAGCCAAATGCTCAAATATAGCTGCAAAATTTGTAGCATCCTGCCATATCCTGAGGGACGACCAGAGACCAGCAAACATCCAATAAACACACACTCACAGCCTAAGACCTACACAGTACACACACACACTCACAGCCTAAGACCTACACACATGTATATGTTCAATTCCAAGTTCAGTGTTCGTTTGTTTTTTGCTTGTTTTTGTTTTGTACAGAGATGTTTTCTAAATCCTTTATATTTTATTTATTAATCTTTGTTTATTTTATTATTATGGTTTTATGTTATCAGTATTATTATTTTGTGTACTAAATGTTCTAAATCATTTTCTATGTTGTTTTGATGCTTTGGCAATACAAAATGTATTTTTTTGTCATGCCAATAAAGCTTTCTGAATTGAATTGAATTGAGTGTGAGAGTGTGAGTGTGAGAGTGTGAGTGTGAGAGTGTGAGTGTGAGAGTGTGAGTGAGAGTGTGAGTGAGAGAGAGTGTGAGTGTGACTGTGAGTGTGAGAGTGACAGTGAGTGTGAGAGTGAGTGTGAGAGTGTGAGTGAGAGTGTGAGTGAGAGTGTGAGTGAGAGTGTGAGTGAGAGTGTGAGTGAGAGTGTGAGTGAGAGTGTGAGTGAGAGTGT
>NW_026607159.1:115000-137500 GCF_029890125.1 Rhinichthys klamathensis goyatoka | reverse complement strand
GTGTGAGAGTGTGTGTGAGTGAGAGTGAGTGTGAGAGTGAGTGTGAGAGTGTGAGTGTGAGTGTGAGAGTGTGTGTGAGTGAGAGTGTGAGTGAGAGTGTGAGAGTGTGTGTGAGTGAGAGTGAGTGAGAGTGTGAGAGTGAGTGTGTGTGTGAGTGAGTGTGAGTGTGAGAGTGAGAGTGAGTGTGAGTGAGTGTGAGTGAGAGTGTGAGAGTGTGTGTGAGAGTGAGTGAGAGTGTGAGAGTGAGTGAGTGTGAGTGTGAGAGTGAGTGTGAGTGAGAGTGAGTGAGAGTGTGAGAGTGAGTGTGAGAGTGAGTGTGAGTGAGTGTGAGTGAGAGTGTGAGAGTGAGTGTGAGAGTGAGTGTGAGTGTGAGTGAGAGTGAGAGTGTGAGAGTGAGTGAGTGTGAGAGTGAGTGTGAGAGTGTGTGTGAGTGAGAGTGAGTGAGAGAGTGAGTGTGAGAGTGTGAGTGTGAGTGTGAGAGTGAGTGAGTGAGAGTGAGAGTGTGAGAGTGAGTGAGAGTGTGAGTGTGAGTGTGTGAGTGTGAGAGTGAGTGAGAGTGAGAGTGAGAGTGAGAGTGTGAGTGTGAGTGTGAGTGTGAGTGTGAGAGTGAGTGAGAGTGAGAGTGAGAGTGTGAGTGTGAGTGTGAGTGTGAGTGTGAGTGTGAGTGTGAGAGTGAGTGAGAGTGAGAGTGAGAGTGTGAGTGTGTGAGTGTGAGTGAGAGTGAGTGAGAGTGAGTGAGAGTGAGTGTGTGTGTGAGTGAGTGTGTGAGTGTGAGAGTGTGAGAGTGAGAGTGAGAGTGAGTGAGTGAGTGTGAGTGTGTGAGTGTGAGAGTGTGAGTGAGTGAGTGTGAGTGTGTGAGTGTGAGAGTGAGTGAGTGTGAGTGTGTGAGTGTGAGTGTGTGAGTGTGAGTGTGAGAGTGAGTGTGAGAGAGTGAGTGTGAGTGTGAGAGTGTGTGTGAGTGTGAGTGTGAGTGAGAGTGTGAGTGAGAGTGTGAGTGAGAGTGTGAGTGTGAGTGAGAGTGTGAGTGTGAGTGTGAGTGTGAGTGTGAGTGTGAGTGTGAGTTGTACGGTTGACTAACAGCAGTGACCGCTTCTGCTTCTAGACTGATGGAGTGTTTGTTCCCGCCGATCCCTCGTCCTCCTATGAGAAAGTGAGACGCTTTTCCTTTTTATACCATTTTTACAAACGATTCTGTATGTATGCAAATAAAGTTCTTCAAATATATCACTGAGTGTCTCATGTTCTGCTGATTGCCGTCACGAGCCGTGTGTGTGTGTGTGTGTTTCCAGCTGCCTGTAGTGATGCGTATCCCACAGTTCTCTGCGGTGGCTCAGAACCTGTGTATGATGCAGTTCTCCATTCTGGGCTACGGTGACATCATCATACCAGGTCAGAGTTTACACACATGTACACACACAACGTTAAAACCCCCTGTTCTGCTATTTTAAAGGTGGTGTTGATGTGCTGCGGTCTCTTAGGAATAGATGTGTGAATGATCTTCATGGAAAGTGACGTACAAAGAGTTTCTCAAGTGTAAATTCAGTTTCACTCCGGGACATGATGGAGTCACACAGGATTTAAGCCTTCCGATGATTTTAGTTACTATGAACAAATCACTAATATCCATGGAAGCGTGTTTCCGCCATGGAATAAAGTGTCATAATACAATGTTTAAAACCCCTATTCTGCTATTTTAAAGGCTCCTAATGTTGTTTGGGCGTCTCCTACAACAGGTTCACATTCATCCAAGGTCAAACACACACTAATGTCCTCATAATCTCCACTGCAGCTTCAGCTCTTTCCTCTCAGTGTCTGAAACGCTTCCATCAAGGACTCAGTCTCTCTAAGCCCCGCCTCTCTGAGAGCTGCTCTGCTGTGATTGGTCAGAAAGCAAACGCTCATTATCATATCTGAATCTCAGCTCTTGATCACAGTGATGCGAACAGTAACGATAGCGTGGGTTTCACCGTCTCAATCTCAGAAAACAGCGTCTCCTCGACACGAACAACACGAGCCGAACTCTCCCAGTCTCAGATACACTACAGTGTTTGAGGGCGGAGCTAAGAGACGCTGCTCAGCCAATCAACACCACAGGCTGACATTATGCTAATTAGTCACAAACCTGAATACTGACGACTCGTTTCAGTTCAGAATCACTTCTTTCTTTTAGGAGACAGTAACTTAATTTAACTGAACTTTGATCGTTTACAGCTTTATTACACACTGCATGAAAGGGAATATCTAGAAAGAGCACTGAAGTTTTATAGTTATGTATTCAGTAAATCCATAACTAATCCATTTTTCATTTTTGAAGTATTTCTGTTTTGATTATTTCTAATGTTTGATAAGCTGCTGATTTAAAAAAAAATGTTTTAGAAATTACAATAAATATTATAATCAAAAAAAAAAAAAAAAATAGATTATCTGAACTTTGATCGTTGAAACTGTGCAGAGCTTTATTACACACAGCATGACCTCATAACGCTCTCTCTCTGCAGGACTGCTGGTGTCGTACTGCCATAAGTTTGACGTGTGGACGGGAAACTCCAGAAGAACATACTTCATCTCCAGCGCTGTCGGTACGAGAACAGCACACACACACACACTTCATCTCCAGCGCTGTCGGTACGAGAACAGCACACACACACACACACACACTTCATCTCCAGCGCTGTCGGTACGAGAACAGCACACACACACACACACACACACACACTTCATCTCCAGCGCTGTCGGTACGAGAACAGCACACACACACACACACACACACACACACTTCATCTCCAGCGCTGTCGGTACGAGAACAGCACACACACACACACACACACACACACTTCATCTCCAGCGCTGTCGGTACGAGAACAGCACACACACACACACACACACACACACACACACACTTCATCTCCAGCGCTGTCGGTACGAGAACAGCACACACACACACACACACACACACTTCATCTCCAGCGCTGTCGGTATGAGAACAGCACACACACACACACACACACACACACACACACACACACTTCATCTCCAGCGCTGTCGGTACGAGAACAGCACACACACACACACACACACACACACACACACACACACACACACTTCATCTCCAGCGCTGTCGGTACGAGAACAGCACACACACATACACACACACACACACACACACACACACTTCATCTCCAGCGCTGTCGGTACGAGAACAGCACACACACACACACACACACACACACACACACTTCATCTCCAGCGCTGTCGGTACGAGAACAGCACACACACACACACACACACACACACACACTTCATCTCCAGCGCTGTCGGTACGAGAACAGCACACACACACACACACACACACACACACTTCATCTCCAGCGCTGTCGGTACGAGAACAGCACACACACACACACACACACACACACACTTCATCTCCAGCGCTGTCGGTACGAGAACAGCACACACACACACACACACACACACACACACACACACACACACACACACACACACACACTTCATCTCCAGCGCTGTCGGTACGAGAACAGCACACACACACACACACACACACTTCATCTCCAGCGCTGTCGGTATGAGAACAGCACACACACACACACACACACACACTTCATCTCCAGCGCTGTCGGTACGAGAACAGCACACACACATACACACACACACACACACTTCATCTCCAGCGCTGTCGGTACGAGAACAGCACACACACATACACACACACACACTTCATCTCCAGGGCTGTCGGTACGAGAACAGCACACACACACACACACACACACACACTTCATCTCCAGCGCTGTCGGTACGAGAACAGCACACACACACACACACACACACACACTTCATCTCCAGCGCTGTCGGTACGAGAACAGCACACACACACACACACACACACACACACACTTCATCTCCAGCGCTGTCGGTACGAGAACAGCACACACACATACACACACACACACTTCATCTCCAGGGCTGTCGGTACGAGAACAGCACACACACACACACACACACACACTTCATCTCCAGCGCTGTCGGTACGAGAACAGCACACACACACACACACACACACACACACACACACTTCATCTCCAGCGCTGTCGGTACGAGAACAGCACACACACACACACACACACACACTTCATCTCCAGCGCTGTCGGTACGAGAACAGCACACACACATACACACACACACACACACACTTCATCTCCAGGGCTGTCGGTACGAGAACAGCACACACACACACACACACACACACTTCATCTCCAGCGCTGTCGGTACGAGAACAGCACACACACACACACACACACACACACTTCATCTCCAGCGCTGTCGGTACGAGAACAGCACACACACACACACACACACACTTCATCTCCAGCGCTGTCGGTACGAGAACAGCACACACACACACACACACACACACACACTTCATCTCCAGCGCTGTCGGTATGAGAACAGCACACACACACACACACACACACACACACACACACACACACACACACACACACACTTCATCTCCAGCGCTGTCGGTACGAGAACAGCACACACACACACACACACACACACACACTTCATCTCCAGCGCTGTCGGTACGAGAACAGCACACACACATACACACACACACACACACACACACACACACTTCATCTCCAGCGCTGTCGGTACGAGAACAGCACACACACACACACACACACACTTCATCTCCAGCGCTGTCGGTACGAGAACAGCACACACACACACACACACACACACACACTTCATCTCCAGCGCTGTCGGTATGAGAACAGCACACACACACACACACACACACACACACACACTTCATCTCCAGCGCTGTCGGTACGAGAACAGCACACACACACACACACACACACACACACACACACACACACACACACACTTCATCTCCAGCGCTGTCGGTACGAGAACAGCACACACACACACACACACACACACACACACTTCATCTCCAGCGCTGTCGGTACGAGAACAGCACACACACATACACACACACACACTTCATCTCCAGCGCTGTCGGTACGAGAACAGCACACACACACACACACACACACTTCATCTCCAGCGCTGTCGGTATGAGAACAGCACACACACACACACACACACACACACACACACACACTTCATCTCCAGCGCTGTCGGTACGAGAACAGCACACACACACACACACACACACTTCATCTCCAGCGCTGTCGGTATGAGAACAGCACACACACACACACACACACACACACACACACACACACACTTCATCTCCAGCGCTGTCGGTACGAGAACAGCACACACACATACACACACACACACTTCATCTCCAGGGCTGTCGGTACGAGAACAGCACACACACACACACACACACACACACACACTTCATCTCCAGCGCTGTCGGTACGAGAACAGCACACACACACACACACACACACACACACACACACACACACACACACTTCATCTCCAGCGCTGTCGGTACGAGAACAGCACACACACACACACACACACACACACACACACACACACACACTTCATCTCCAGCGCTGTCGGTACGAGAACAGCACACACACATACACACACACACACACACACTTCATCTCCAGCGCTGTCGGTACGAGAACAGCACACACACACACACACACACACACACACACTTCATCTCCAGCGCTGTCGGTATGAGAACAGCACACACACACACACACACACACACACACACACACACACACTTCATCTCCAGCGCTGTCGGTACGAGAACAGCACACACACACACACACACACACTTCATCTCCAGCGCTGTCGGTACGAGAACAGCACACACACACACACACACACACACACACACACACTTCATCTCCTCCAGCGCTGTCGGTACGAGAACAGCACACACACACACACACACACACACACACACACACACACACACACACACACACACACACACTTCATCTCCTCCAGCGCTGTCGGTACGAGAACAGCACACACACACACACACACACACACACACACACACACACTTCATCTCCAGCGCTGTCGGTATGAGAACAGCACACACACACACACACACACACACACACTTCATCTCCAGCGCTGTCGGTACGAGAACAGCACACACACACACACACACACACACACACACACACACACACTTCATCTCCTCCAGCGCTGTCGGTACGAGAACAGCACACACACACACACACACACACACACACACACACACTTCATCTCCTCCAGCGCTGTCGGTACGAGAACAGCACACACACACACACACACACACACACACTTCATCTCCTCCAGCGCTGTCGGTACGAGAACAGCACACACACACACACACACACACACACACACACACACTTCATCTCCTCCAGCGCTGTCGGTACGAGAACAGCACACACACACACACACACACACTTCATCTCCAGCGCTGTCGGTACGAGAACAGCACACACACACACACACACACACTTCATCTCCAGCGCTGTCGGTACGAGAACAGCACACACACACACACACACACACTTCATCTCCAGCGCTGTCGGTACGAGAACAGCACACACACACACACACACACACTTCATCTCCAGCGCTGTCGGTACGAGAACAGCACACACACACACACACACACACTTCATCTCCAGCGCTGTCGGTACGAGAACAGCACACACACACACACACACACACACACACACTTCATCTCCTCCAGCGCTGTCGGTACGAGAACAGCACACACACACACACACACTTCATCTCCAGGGCTGTCGGTACGAGAACAGCACACACACACACACACACACTTCATCTCCAGCGCTGTCGGTACGAGAACAGCACACACACACACACACACACACACACACACACTTCATCTCCAGCGCTGTCGGTACGAGAACAGCACACACACACACACACACACACTTCATCTCCAGCGCTGTCGGTACGAGAACAGCACACACACACACACACACACACACACACACACACACACACACACTTCATCTCCTCCAGCGCTGTCGGTACGAGAACAGCACACACACACACACACACACACACACACACACACACACACTTCATCTCCTCCAGCGCTGTCGGTACGAGAACAGCACACACACACACACACACACACACACACACACACACTTCATCTCCTCCAGCGCTGTCGGTACGAGAACAGCACACACACACACACACACACACTTCATCTCCAGCGCTGTCGGTACGAGAACAGCACACACACACACACACACACACTTCATCTCCAGCGCTGTCGGTACGAGAACAGCACACACACACACACACACACACTTCATCTCCAGCGCTGTCGGTACGAGAACAGCACACACACACACACACACACACTTCATCTCCAGCGCTGTCGGTACGAGAACAGCACACACACACACACACACACACACACACACACACTTCATCTCCTCCAGCGCTGTCGGTACGAGAACAGCACACACACACACACACACTTCATCTCCAGGGCTGTCGGTACGAGAACAGCACACACACACACACACACACTTCATCTCCAGCGCTGTCGGTACGAGAACAGCACACACACACACACACACACACACACACACACACTTCATCTCCAGCGCTGTCGGTACGAGAACAGCACACACACACACACACACACACACACACTTCATCTCCAGCGCTGTCGGTACGAGAACAGCACACACACACACACACACACACTTCATCTCCAGCGCTGTCGGTACGAGAACAGCACACACACACACACACACACACACACACACACACACACTTCATCTCCAGCGCTGTCGGTACGAGAACAGCACACACACACACACACACACACTTCATCTCCAGCGCTGTCGGTACGAGAACAGCACACACACACACACACACACACACACACACACACACACTTCATCTCCAGCGCTGTCGGTACGAGAACAGCACACACACACACACACACACACTTCATCTCCAGCGCTGTCGGTACGAGAACAGCACACACACACACACACACACACACACACACACACACACTTCATCTCCAGCGCTGTCGGTACGAGAACAGCACACACACACACACACACACACTTCATCTCCAGCGCTGTCGGTACGAGAACAGCACACACACACACACACACACACACACACACACACACACTTCATCTCCAGCGCTGTCGGTACGAGAACAGCACACACACACACACACACACACTTCATCTCCAGCGCTGTCGGTACGAGAACAGCACACACACACACACACACACACTTCATCTCCAGCGCTGTCGGTACGAGAACAGCACACACACACACACTCACGTCCAGTCAGCTTTATTTCTACAGCGCTTCTTACAGCACAGAGTGTTTCACAGCAGCTTTACAGAGATAACTGGACAATAATGCAAATGTTGTATCCAGAAGAGAATAGCGTCACAGTCCAGCTTGAGTCAGTTCAGTGATGGATCATTTCTGTTGTAAAAAAGTTATTAATTTATAGTTGGGGGCCTTAAGCACATAAATAGGTCATTTCGCGCAAATTCATCTAAAAGCGCCAAATTTGGCACAGATGTAGCTCAGGTCATACCGAACTGATTTAGCTAGGGAGCCGGAGCCAGCGACCCTCGGGGCCAAGATGGCCGCCAAATCCAATATGGCCGCTGACCGAAAAGGGTTCCGGCTATAACTTTTGAACCAAAAGAGTTACAAATACAAACTTGATATGTTTTTCAGCTTAATTGATCATGAAAAACACATAGGAATGTTTATATTTATGACCCAGTATATATGGACCCCTTGATCCTCCCATTCCAATATGGCCGCTGTTCAAAAAAGCAGTTTGGGCTTTAAAATGGGCGCACCCCATTGTTAGCGCAAATTCATCTACAAGCACTAAATTTGGCACAGATGTAGCTGAGGGCATACTGAAATGATTTAGCCAGGGCGCCCAAGCCAATGGTCCCTGAGACCAAGATGGCGGCCAAATCCAATATGGCCGCTGCCCGAAAAGGGTTCCGGCTATAACTTTTGAACCACATGAGTTACAAATACAAACTTGATATGTTTTTCAGCCTAATTGATCATGGGAAACACATAGGAATGTTTATATTTATGACCCAGTATATATGGACCCCTTGATCCTCCAATTCCAATATGGCCGCTGTCCAAAAAAGCAGTTTGGGCTTTAGTATGGGGCCTTACGCCCCAATGTTAGCGCAAATTCATCTACAAGCACCAAATTTGGCACAGATATAGCTGAGGGCATACTGAAATGATTTAGCCAGGGCGCCGAAGCCAATGGTCCCTGAGACCAAGATGGCGGCCAAATCCAATATGGCCTCCGCCTGAAAGGGATTCGGCTATAGCTTTTGAGCCAGATGATACACAAATACAAACTTGATGTCTATTTTACCTTTTTTGACCATGGGAAACCCATAGGAATACTTACATTTATGATTGGGTATAAATGTAAGTCAGGACCCCCAAATTCCCTAAGCTCAATACGGCCCCTGTCCGAAAACGGGTTTTGGCTACAAATTTTTAACCAAATGCTCTACAAATGAGGATGTAGTGTCTATTTTATGTTTATTGACCACAGTCAGTTTGCATATTTATATTTATGCTTGTGTAAGTCTGGAACCTGTATTCTTTTCAAGACTGTGGTTGAAAATCCTTTTTTACCACAACTTTGAAGGTTATTCTCAATGTTGATTCATTTCCTTAAAAAAGTGAAATGCTTTTCAGTGTCCCAAAGGTGAATACATTTCAAAGTGTAATCATATACGAAAGAATAAGACACAATTATTATTGCAAGGCAATATTTATATTATGTCAAATTGTTAAAATAGTCAATGAACTCTGGGTTTACAGCAGTTACAGTGCCCTCTACATGCTGTCTTGCAGCCACAGTGGAGGAGAATGGTGCAGGCTTTACTGGCGTCTCCGAGATTAGTCCAGTAAGGTTCCCAAGTCTTGTTCGTAGAGTCCCGATACCATCCCCATGCATTGAACTCTGGGATATCTTGCTGGACAGCGGTTGCCTGATTCCAGTAGAAGCTGGCCTGCAGCAATGCTCTTTTGATGTGCTGAATTCTGAGACAGGTTCTCGAGAGACTTGGGACCATTTGAGAAAAGGTGATGTGTAGCTTCATCTGCTGTACATGATGACGACCATATACTCCAGTCTTTGGACATGGACATCATTGTTGATCTGTTCAGGTTTCAAGGTGAGGGTAACCAGGGATTCTGTGAGATCTGGTGTTGCCTCCCAAGCTGCCCATGCACTCTTTTTCCCATGGCCCAGGAAGACTGAGGTTGTGTCACAGCCTGTTAAAGCGTGGAAGAGTGGTAAGGCCAGTGACTTCTGGGGACCAAGATCCTTGCTGATTTCATGAGCAGGAATGTCCCTATAGTTTTTTCCACCTGCAAAGCCGATCCAGAGCTCTGTGAGACCGAGTGTGTGAGCGAATCAGCCACTTCTCTTTCTATAATTTCTTGGGTTATCAACCTCAGCCTTCCTGGGCCATGGGAAAAAGAGTGCAAGGGCAGCTTGGGAGGCAACTGCACTGATTCAGCACATCAAAAGAGCACTGCTGCAGGCCAGCTTCTACTAGAATCAGGCAACCGCTGTCCAGCAAGTTATCCCAGAGTTCAATGCATGGGGATGGTATCGGGACTCTACGAGCAAGACTTGGGAACCTTACTGGACTAATCTCGGAGACGCCAGTAAAGCCTGCACCATTCTCCTCCACTGTGGCTGCAAGACAGCATGTAGAGGGCACTGTAAGTGCTGTAAAGCCAAAGTGTGTTGCACTTCTATATGAGGGTGCTTGTACAAACAATGATGGTGGAGACGATGAGAGATCCGGTGATTGTGAGTGATAATGATAATTCATGAAAGAGACCATGAGAATTCACTGTTTTTTATGTTATTGCTGTTTCTTTTGTTATGCTAAACAAACATTTAAGAGTTTTGGACAAATTGACTATTTTATTCTTTTAACAATTTGACATAATATAAATATTGCCTTGCAATAATAATTGTGTCTTATTCTTTCTTATATGATTACACTTTGAAATGTATTTACCTGTGGTACACTGAAAAGCATTTCACTTTTATAAGGAAATGAATCAACATTGAGAATAACCTTCAAAGTTGTGGTAAAAAAGGATTTTCAACCACAGTCTTGAAAAGAATACAGGTTCCAGGATTACACAAGAATAAATATAAATATGCCAACTGACTTCCTGTGGTCAATAAACATAAAATAGACACCACATCTTCATTTTTAGCGAATTTGGTTCAAAATTTGTAGCCAAAACCCTTTTTCGGACAGCGAGTATATTGAATTTTGGGAATTTTGGGGGTCCTGATATACCCAATCATAAATGTAAGTATTCCTATAAGTTTCCCATGGTCAAAAAAGGTAAAATAGACATCAAGTTTGTATTTGTATATATTAGAGGTGGGCATAGATTAATTTTTTTAATCTAGATTAATCTAGATTAATATTGAAATTAATCTAGATTAATCTAGATTAAAATGGCTCATTTGAATTCTCCCGAAGGCATTCAGAATATGTGTGCTACCCAAATAATAACTTAAAGTAAGTCTTTGAGAATAGTTTGCCTCGCGTAGGGATGTGCATTTCTGCCAAAAATGCTATTCGACAATCGAGGAGCAAAAGTCGAATATCGTTTAAAAAAAAAAACAAAAAAAAAACGCAATGACAGAAAGGGAGGCCAATTTCATCTTTAGCGATTTGTCATCAAACAAACTGTTTATTAATTGAACAAGTAACATGTTTTCGTCCTTTTTTTAAACATAGTAGGCTAATTGGAAGAAGAAAAAAAACAATACGCAGAACAGTCCGTTTTTGCATCGCCAATGCTCGTTAGATCAAAAAATAATGTCATCATATGTCATAAGAATTTTATGTGAACCTGCCTTGTTACTGCAATAGCCTCATTTTTAAACAAATTAGTTTCAATCAATGTAAACTATTCGTGTGATTATGCCACTGCGCAATACACGCGCAATACACACACAATGTATTACCTGAATGAAATGAAATCGAATGTATCGTCCTGTGGAATCATTCATTCACAGACAGCTTACGAAGATGTTCAACTAATAAAGATCTTCATCGCTGGCAAAAATATGATGCATTTGCAGATTTGCATTCACTAGACTAGACTGTAGATCGGCCACTTCATCCAACGCTCTTGATGCTCTTAAATCTTCCTGTTTCGACTCCGAGTGTGAATTGAAAGCGCTTCAGACGATTCAGTGCACGAGGAACTGAACAGATCAACTGATTCGCGAACCGATTTAGACAGATCATCTGACAACTTGTTTGATGAAGTCTTTGAACAGAATCGACTCAAAAGAGTGATTCATTTGTAAATGAGCATCGCTCATGCCCATACAAAGGACACAGCGCGCTTGGAATAAACTCATTTAACAACGTATTGCATTAAAATAAAGTAACGAGAGGAACGTCGCCCAACGTAACAAAGTAAAAGTACACCTTGTGTCCCTGACAGGAAAATACCCTACTGCGCGATCTGTGACAGTAGGCGCGGCGTCATACTACACATTAGAATTGCGCGAAAATATAACGATATTCGAAAAAGCTATTTATGATCCCAACCCAACTTTGATTAACGGCGATATTTTTTTTATCGCCCGATAAGAGTCTCATGTTAACGCAGCACGTTAACGCCGATAACGGCCCAGCACTAATTTGTATCTCATCTGGCTCAAAAGCTATAGCCGAATCCCTTTCAGGCGGAGGCCATATTGGATTTGGTCGCCATCTTGGTCTCAGGGACCATTGGCTTTGGCGCCCTGGCTAAATCATTTCAGTATGCCCTCAGCTATATCTGTGCCAAATTTGGTGCTTGTAGATGAATTTATGCTAACAATGGGGCGTAAGGCCCCATACTAAAGCCCAAACTGCTTTTTTGGACAGCGGCCATATTGGAATTGGAAGATCAAGGGGTCCATATATACTGGGTCATAAATATAAACATTCCTATGTGTTTCTCATGATCAATTAAGCTGAAAAACATATCAAGTTTGTATTTGTAACTCATGTGGTTCAAAAGTTATAGCCGGAACCATTTTCGGGCAGCGGCCATATTGGATTTGGCGGCCATCTTGGCCCGAAAGGGGCCCCTGGCTCCGGCGCCCTAGCTAAATCATTTTGGTATAACCTGAGCTACATCTGTGCCAAATTTGGCGCTTTTAGATGAATTTGCGCAAAAATGTGCTTAAGGCCCCCAACTATTAGTTCATTTATATATATAGCGGCTCTGGAGAAAACCGTGATGTCATCGTCCAGCTCAGTTCAGTTCTCATATAATGCTGTCAGTGCAGAAGATCAATAATATTGCTGAATATTAAATGTGCCTGTGCTTCAGTCTCAGCTGAGACCAGACTAACGGTGTGTGTGTGTGTGTGTGTGTGTGTAGCGTACGCCGTGGGGCTCGTGCTGACGTTTGCAGTGATGCTGCTGTCTAAGATGGGCCAGCCGGCTCTGCTGTACCTGGTGCCCTGCACACTCCTCACCTGTGCCGTCCTCGCCGCCGCCCGCAAACAGTTCCGCAGCTTCTGGACCGGCCCCAGCGTCCCGGTGAGCCCACGAGCGGCCCGCGCTCCTGACGCCAGACTCCGCACGCGCTCGCACTTCAGGCCAACTACTGTCATCTAGCTAAAGGGATAGTTCACCCAAATATGAGAATTAGCCCATGATTTACTCTCCCTGAACCCATCCTAGTGTATATGCAGAGTTTCCGCTAGAAAAAAATGGTGCCGCCCAGTTTCCGTTTAACGGACATTTTGATGATATGCCGGTCAAATATCGCCTGTTAATAGGTCAAGTTGAGGAAAACTGGAGGCAGGCTATGTAACTTAAAAAATGTCATAATCAGGCCGTATAGAATGCAACATGTTATTATTAGCCTAACTTTCAAATAGACGGAAAAAAACATGAACGCTCGATTGGCGTCAATCAACACCAATTGTTTCTTACTATGGTTTCACACACATTCACTTTTAGAAACATTGAGGCACGGATGTACCTAATACAAATAAATAAAACATCTCCAGTTAACTAGCAGATCATTCATTTAGTTCGCTATTAAATAAGAGATCTAGCGCTAAAATCAGTTGTTTTTGAAATCCAGCTGAGCGCTCGTGTCGCCGCTATCAGTGTCATGGACGACGCGCCGCGCGAGTTGCGCAATCTTCACTCGGACGCGCGTTTCTATCTATCGCCGTTGCGGAGACTCTACACTCTATTATTTATTAATCCAGGCAAATTTGTTGATGAAACATTGATTAAAATGAAGATACAATTTATACAAAAACTAAATAAACTTTAATGAAAGGCTTTCTACAAAACAAAAATAAATAAGTGGTCAAATCTGACCCATTCCATATGTTTTCCGATATATTCCGGTCATCTTATGATTATGATGAAAAATAATAACATTTTATTTATAAATATGAAACGTATGTTTAAGTTTTTTAATAATAAGAAAAATTATTAAATTTTAATAATTTAAAATTTTGCTCCGCTTTGCTCATGCTCTGGTGTGTAGCCTAATGCATGTGTGTGTGTGTGGTGGAGGGCTGCGATTTTCGAATAATAATCAACCCAGCGATCTTCGAATATTATTTTTGCTTGAAAATTTCGTTTTGTATAAATTGTGTCTTAATTTTAATCAATGTTTCATCAACAAATTTGCCTGGATTAATAAATAAGAAGCAAATATAGTGGACAATATAGCAGGACACGGAGGCGCCGGCGCGTGCACACTATGAAGTGTGCATTTCTCTCTAGGCGCGTTCACTACTGCGCAGATGGCGAGTCTGCATCGTCAACTTTATCAACAATTCAAATGTTTCATGCATAATCATTACTTTCGCCGGTTATTTGTGGCAAGCTTTATTTCCGGTGTTGCGTGATATCTCTGCGCCCAAGTATCAGTGCTTCGCCTGTGCTTCCAAACATGCATTTGCCCACCTATCTAACTGTAGGGGAGACCGTGAATAACCCCAATTTAAAAAAACCGGTGGAGTGTTCCTTTAAGGCTGCCTGGGCCTGGCCATATCTGAACCGTCTCACTCAATCGGTCGGTGTTCAGGTCTATATTACAGCCGTTCTAGGCGTGCACTTTATTTGAAATGCAGCATGCGATGTTGTTTAATAACTTTCAAACGTAGAGGCTGTTCCTTTATAACATAAGCAAAAATACACCGACCTTTGGCTTATACATTTAGGCTTATTCTCAAATTCATATTGTGTTAGGGGGGCGGGATTATTACGCAAGTTTAATCGGACAATTTGACCAGAGAGATTTAATTTTGTCGGACATTTCATTTTTTTTCCGGCCAATGTCCGGTAATTACCGGACAACGGAAACCCTGATATATGACACTCTCCTTTCAGACGAACACAATCAGAGTTATATTAATAACACCCAGCTTTATAATGGGAGTCGATGGGTCCGTCAAACTGCATCTGTCCATCACTAAGTGCTCCTGGAGGTTAATAAAGACATTTTTCTTACACAAACTCATCGCTTCGTTTCAGAAGGCCTTTATTAACCCCTTTTTATCCATCATAATCACTTTTATGATGGACGGATGCACTTTTATCAAGGACGGATGCACTTTTATGATGGACGGATGCACTTTTATGATGGATAGATGCACTTTTATGATGGACAGATGCACTTTTATGATGGACAGATGCACTTTTATGATGGATAGATGCACTTTTATGATGGACGGATGCACTTTTATGATGGATAGATGCACTTTTATGATGGACAGATGCACTTTTATGATGGACAGATGCACTTTTATGATGGATAGATGCACTTTTATGATGGATAGATGCACTTTTATGATGGACGAATGCACTTTTATGATGGACGGATGCACTTTTATGATGGATAGATGCACTTTTATCATGGATAGATGCACTTTTATCATGGATAGATGCACTTTTATGATGGACGGATGCACTTTTATGATGGAAAGATGCACTTTTATGATGGACAGATGCACTTTTATGATGGACAGATGCACTTTTATGATGGAAAGATGCACTTTTATGATGGATAGATGCACTTTTATGATGGACGAATGCACTTTTATGATGGACGGATGCACTTTTATGATGGATAGATGCACTTTTATGATGGACAGATGCACTTTTATGATGGACAGATGCACTTTTATGATGGATAGATGCACTTTTATGATGGATAGATGCACTTTTATGATGGACGAATGCACTTTTATGATGGACGGATGCACTTTTATGATGGACAGATGCACTTTTATCATGGATAGATGCACTTTTATGATGGATAGATGCACTTTTATGATGGATAGATGCACTTTTATTATGGACAGATGCACTTATGATGGACAGATGCACTTTTATGATGGATAGATGCACTTTTATGATGGATAGATGCACTTTTATGATGGATAGATGCACTTTTATGATGGATAGATGCACTTTTATGATGGACGAATGCACTTTTATGATGGACGGATGCACTTTTATGATGGACAGATGCACTTTTATCATGGATAGATGCACTTTTATGATGGACGGATGCACTTTTATGATGGACGGATGCACTTTTATGATGGACGGATGCACTTTTATGATGGATGGATGCACTTTTATGATGGATAGATGCACTTTTATGATGGATAGATGCACTTTTATGATGGACGGATGCACTTTTATGATGGATAGATGCACTTTTATGATGGATAGATGCACTTTTATGATGGACGGATGCACTTTTATGATGGACGGATGCACTTTTATGATGGATAGATGCACTTTTATCATGGATAGATGCACTTTTATGATGGACGGATGCACTTTTATGATGGATAGATGCACTTTTTTATGATGGACGGATGCACTTTTATGATGGACGGATGCACTTTTATGATGGACGGATGCACTTTTATGATGGACGGATGCACTTTTATGATGGACAGATGCACTTTTATGATGGATAGATGCACTTTTATGATGGATAGATGCACTTTTATGATGGATAGATGCACTTTTATTATGGACAGATGCACTTTTATGATGGATAGATGCACTTTTATGATGAATAGATGCACTTTTATGATGGATAGATGCACTTTTATGATGGATAGATGCACTTTTATTATGGACAGATGCACTTTTATGATGGACAGATGCACTTTTATGATGGACAGATGCACTTTTATGATGGATAGATGCACTTTTATGATGGACAGATGCACTTTTATGATGGACAGATGCACTTTTATGATGGATAGATGCACTTTTATGATGGATAGATGCACTTTTATGATGGATAGATGCACTTTTATGATGGATAGATGCACTTTTATGATGGACAGATGCACTTTTATGATGGATAGATGCACTTTTATGATGGACAGATGCACTTTTATGATGGATAGATGCACTTTTATGATGGATAGATGCACTTTTATGATGGATAGATGCACTTTTATGATGGACAGATGCACTTTTATGATGGACAGATGCACTTTTATGATGGACAGATGCACTTTTATGATGGATAGATGCACTTTTATGATGGATAGATGCACTTTTATGATGGATAGATGCACTTTTATGATGGACAGATGCACTTTTATGATGGATAGATGCACTTTTATGATGGACAGATGCACTTTTATGATGGATAGATGCACTTTTATGATGGACAGATGCACTTTTATGATGGATAGATGCACTTTTATGATGGATAGATGCACTTTTATGATGGACAGATGCACTTTTATGATGGATAGATGCACTTTTATGATGGATAGATGCACTTTTATGATGGACAGATGCACTTTTATGATGGATAGATGCACTTTTATGATGGACAGATGCACTTTTATGATGGATAGATGCACTTTTATGATGGATAGATGCACTTTTATGGACTTTCACTGCCATTATAAAGCTGGGAAGCATCAGGACATTTATTAATATAACTCTGATTGTATTCGTCTGAAAGGAGAGTGTCAGATACACTAGGATGGGTTCAGGGAGAGTAAATCATGGGCTAATTTACATTTTTGGGTGAACTATCCCTTTAAAGTTCTTAAATTGTCAACATATTTGCCTAAACATTAATGCATGTAACGTATGAGTGCATGAACATGGCCCACAGAAACACTGAAGCTTGAGATTGAGGGGTGTAGCGATTCCCTCACGACACTGAACTCACCATACGGTGTAACTGCGATACTCCAAGACATATGATAGAAGGTTAAAACGTTTTATTTTTTTACTGTGGATTCAAATGCTAAATTTGGTATTACATTGTGTGTAAATGAATATTCTTGGACTCAGTGCTGAAACCCAAAGCACAGACAATAGAGACGCCAGAATAACAATATTCATGATTCTGAAGCTGGAAATACTGAGTTATTGTAGATGAATATGTTTGATCTCTGTCACTGACTAGATATATTTATAATAATGTCGGCCACTATTACTGGTATCATCAGGAGCCACATATATTCCCACAGTGCATTATTATACATTATATCCAACATTATATATAGTAGTTTAATGTAGTACTGACACTAAAACTCAGTAACTCAGTGATACACTATACACTATACATACTGTTGCATTTTTGTATTGCGATATATTGTTACACCCCTACTTTCTGGCTGTGTGTGTGTGTGTGTGAGACGTGTTGTGATATAAGACTGCTGTGTTACATGTGACTTGGTCTCCATCAGGTCCTGGACGAGTCTAGGAAGCCGTTATTATCAGGTTTGAGCTCTTGTTTTAGTCTGTGTGTTGCTTCTGTAATGCCTGTGTTCCTTCAGTTCCCCTGCCCAACACTAGGTGGCGCTAGAGGACTCAGATGATCTGTGTCTAGATGAGCTGCTTCTGTCTCTCCCGCATGTTGGTCACATGTTTGCATTTCTCTGACTAACACACGGCGAGACAGAAGACCCTTCCCCTGTAGAAGTGTTGTGTCCCTGAGTACAGATGCTGAGCTCTGACACACAGCGGCTCTCGTTCCCTCATAATCACAGGATTATCATTAGTGTCTCACAGGAGAACTCAACAACAGCAGCGTACGCACACCAATTTGCTTTAAAACGCACTGTAATGTTAATAAATTTGGAGCATTTATATAATAACAATGATAAATTATATACGGATTTAAGTATAAACTATATATAGATAAAACTATGTAAATAGATATTTAATACCAATAAACTAATAATTAACATTTACAGACTATCACTGTGATTTTCATGCTAACCCTAACTGCTTACATGCATATTTTAGTGCTGTTAAAATCATTTTTTAAATTTCTTTTAACTCTAGTTTTATATTTTTCCTTTGCATGGCATCACTGCCTCATCATCATCAGCGTCTACTAAACATGTGAAACTGTTTCATGTGTCTGACTGTAACACACACACACAGGACTGTCACACACACACACACACACAGGACTGTCACACACACACACACACACACACACACACACACACACACAGGACTGTCACACACACACACACAGGACTGTCACACACACACACACACACACAGGACTGTCACACACACACACACACACAGGACTGTCACACACACACACACACACACACACACACACACACACACACACAGGACTGTCACACACACACACACACACACACACACACAGGACTGTCACACACACACACACACACACACACACACACACACAGGACTGTCACACACACACACACACACACACACACACACACACACACACACACACACACACACAGGACTGTCACACACACACACACACACACACACACACACAGGACTGTCACACACACACACACACACAGGACTGTCACACACACCCACACACACACCCACACAGGACATGCTCCGCTGCTCCAGTAATGTGTGTGTGTGTGTGTGTCCTCAGATGGAGGCTCTGGACACACTGAAGGAGTGAGGACCTGCTGAGGATCCGTGACTGACCCGTCAGGATGATCTGATGGGACTGGAGTGTGTTTCTCATCATTACACTGGGACACTTTACTAAAAACTGGAATGATTCTTTAAGGGGCCTTAAATTACCAGCACCTGCTGTTTTTTTTTTACTTTCACTTTTTTATGTGATAATTTTATAACGTAATGTTTGACATATTCCACAAACATGTAATGAATAATTCACTCTTTTTTTGTCATTGAAATAAACATCGATATGAAAACAGAACAGGATCATTGATGCTCTCAGACACTGCCTGGACAAGCACATGTCAATAGTGCAGGTCGAATTCCATTCGACTCAATGAATATAGATTTAATACATATTTATAAAAAAGAACAGTGAACACAAGTTTACACTCTTTAAACTCTTTTTAGTTTAGGTACACTTGGGTACATTGAAACTCTATATTTAAAATGCATACAATGAATAGACAGGGTTTTGATGCGAGATGAAACACTGATGCTGGAGATTGGACGAGTCGGCACAGATGCCTTGATCACACAGGATCCGCTTATTTTATGTTTAAGATAAAACACACATCAGATCTCCCAGCATCCGCTGTAACACACACGCCTATGAGCATGGAGGGAAACTAATGCCGGCTTTTGGGTGATATAGATAAATAAATATGGAAATAAATCGATTCGTGGCCTTTGAGAATCGATCTTGAATCGACCACATTTGGAACAAAAATGATTCATTGAAAAATCCATTTTTTTGCCCAGCCCTACTTTATATGTGGGTCACTTATGCATTTGCGTCATCAAAATAATAAGTGTTAGGTCCAGTGTAGTTTAGTGCTGATGTTGAACAACACGGGTACGGTGAGCACAGGTGTGGGGATGTGGCCAGGGGTAGGGGTAGGGTCAAAGGTCAGGGTTAGGGTCAAAGGAATAGTTCACTTCAAAATAAAAAAATTCTGTCATCATTTACTCTCCCTCAAGTTGTTTCAAACCTGTAAGAATTACTTTCTTCCGCTGAACACACAATTATTGTGAGGAATGTCGGTAACCAGACAGTTGATCCATTGACTTCCATAGTATTATTATTATTATTAAATATATAAGTACAATGTAAAAACATGTATTTACACAATAAGTGCATTGCATCAAAATATGGAAGCTTGTTTCCGGCACGGAATGAAAAATAACAATAATGGTAATTGCGACTTTTAATCTCACAAAATTGTGAGTTTATATCTCGCAATTGTTTTTGTTTTTTTAATTTACAGAAAAAATCTGAATTGTCAGATATAAATTGGAATTAAGAGAAAAGTTAATAAAGACACTAAATATAAACTGGTTAATTATTTATACATTCTTGGTAACACTTTACAATAAGGTTAATTCGTTAACATTCTTTAATGCATTTACTAACATGAACTAACAATGAGCAATACATTTGTTACTGTATTTATTAATCTTTGTTAATGTTAGTTAATACAAATCCAGCTGTTCATGTTAGTTCACAGTGCATTTAACTAATGTTAACTAATACAACCTTTGATTTTAATAACTTATTAGTAAATGTTTAAATTAATATTAACTAAGATTAATAAATGGTGTAGAAGTATTCTTCTTAGTTCATGTTAACTGAGGTAGTTAACAAATTAACCTTTGTAAAGTGTTACCACGAATGTGTAAATAAGGGACTTTATATTAAGTGTCTTTAATGCACTGTGAACCATCATGAACAGCTGTATTTTTATTAACTAACATTAACAAAGATTAATAAGTACTGTAACAAATGTATTGCTCATTGTTAGTTCATGTTAGTTAATACATTAACTACTGAACCTTACAGTAAAGTGTAACCACATTCTTCATGTGAAACACTGCGTTCATGAGGTGTGCTAAGATAACATTAAACGTAGCCTGTAGGTGTCAGTGATCCCGACGCGCCGCGCGCTCCGCCCCGGTCATGTGACGCGCCGCGGGCGTTGACTTCACTGACTCAGCGGGAGGGACGGGCTCGAGCGAAGCGTCACGCCGCGTCAGTCTGGACTCGGAGTCGCACAATTATGAAAAATCCACCTTCCGCTGGAGCTTCAGCGGACGCACACGAATCCCTCCGCCGCCACCGGGCTCTCCTCCCGCGGCTTCCCGAGACGCGACGCGCCGATAGATGGCTAGACACCCTGGGTCGCGACGCGTGAGTCTGAACGCTGAAGAGAATGGTACGGATCTTTTCTAGTGTTTATGCGTGGCACACTGACGCTGACTCTTGCTGCATGAGAGGAACGCGCTTGACAGGCGCTGACGCGAGGCGTTGCGTCGCGGCGCTCCTGCTCGTGGTGGTTCACCGCTAGAACCCTGTCCGGTACCGGAGCGTCTGGAAACACCTGGCGTCGCGTTCACACAGCAGAACGCACCGATCGTGTGCGTTCACATATTTAAAGCCTCCGTTGAGTAAACGGTTAGCATA
>NW_026607159.1:102500-105000 GCF_029890125.1 Rhinichthys klamathensis goyatoka | reverse complement strand
TTTCTCCTGCATCTCGTTATCCAGCAGAAGGTTTGCTTGAGCGGCGGCCTCTACTAATTTAATCCGCCGAAACATTTTACTTTTTGTCATCCAAAAAAAAAAAAACAGCCTTTTTCATTCTATACACTAAAATAAGACAAAAAATATATATATATATATTTTTTTTTTACAAAATGTATTCATGGCTCTGGTCCAAACTCCGCCTATGGTTTATGTAAATAAGAACGTGGACATTCATATATTGTGGCAGCAGTGTAAATGGCAGATGAACTTTAAAGGGAAAGATCAGTCAGACGTGTGAGTCAGTTCTGCCGTTCGTGTGTGTAGAAGTGTGTCTTTCTCTTCGGCTGATATTCTGCTAGTGATTTTGTTATTGTTGGACTTGTGAAGTTCATGGCAATATTAATACATTTTATATTGATTTTTAAGGACATTTTTGTTACTTGTGTACAACGTCCTTGATGTAATGACGTAGTTTGGCTTCTTTCAGACCAAACACGAGCAGTGTGTGTTTCATTCAGCACACGTATGAAGACGCCACGTTTGAACGTCTGCATGAAACGGATCTATTTTTGTTAAATACAACAATTCATCCCGGCATGTTTAATGCTATAACTGGATCTTCTGGTGAAACCTTCAATCATCCTCTTATCCTTCAATCATTTAATCTGCTTAAACTCCACCCCTTTCTGACATTCACATTCAGACCCGCCTCCATTTTGAGTAGCGCTACATCTAATTATCTGTTAAGTTAAAACTTGAATATTAATATTGTGTTGTTTTTGTGTGAGTGGACGTCAGTGTGATGTGTTGAGTGACGTGTCTGTGATCTTGAGATGTGTTGAGTGACGTGTCTGTGATCTTGAGGTGTGTTGAGTGACGTGTCTGTGATCTTGAGGTGTGTTGAGTGACGTGTCTGTGATCTTGAGGTGTGTTGAGTGACGTGTCTGTGATCTTGAGATGTGTTGAGTGACGTGTCTGTGATCTTGAGATGTGTTGAGTGACGTGTCTGTGATCTTGAGGTGTGTTGAGTGACGTGTCTGTGATCTTGAGGTGTGTTGAGTGACGTGTCTGTGATCTTGAGATGTGTTGAGTGACGTGTCTGTGATCTTGAGGTGTGTTGAGTGACGTGTCTGTGATCTTGAGGTGTGTTGAGTGACGTGTCTGTGATCTTGAGATGTGTTGAGTGACGTGTCTGTGATCTTGAGGTGTGTTGAGTGACGTGTCTGTGATCTTGAGGTGTGTTGAGTGACGTGTCTGTGATCTTGAGATGTGTTGAGTGACGTGTCTGTGATCTTGAGGTGTGTTGAGTGACGTGTCTGTGATCTTGAGGTGTGTTGAGTGACGTGTCTGTGATCTTGAGGTGTGTTGAGTGACGTGTCTGTGATCTTGAGGTGTGTTGAGTGACGTGTCTGTGATCTTGAGGTGTGTTGAGTGACGTGTCTGTGATCTTGAGGTGTGTTGAGTGACGTGTCTGTGATCTTGAGGTGTGTTGAGTGACGTGTCTGTGATCTTGAGGTGTGTTGAGTGACGTGTCTGTGATCTTGAGATGTGTTGAGTGACGTGTCTGTGATCTTGAGATGTGTTGAGTGACGTGTCTGTGATCTTGAGGTGTGTTGAGTGACGTGTCTGTGATCTTGAGGTGTGTTGAGTGACGTGTCTGTGATCTTGAGATGTGTTGAGTGACGTGTCTGTGATCTTGAGGTGTGTTGAGTGACGTGTCTGTGATCTTGAGGTGTGTTGAGTGACGTGTCTGTGATCTTGAGGTGTGTTGAGTGACGTGTCTGTGATCTTGAGATGTGTTGAGTGACGTGTCTGTGATCTTGAGGTGTGTTGAGTGACGTGTCTGTGATCTTGAGGTGTGTTGAGTGACGTGTCTGTGATCTTGAGATGTGTTGAGTGACGTGTCTGTGATCTTGAGATGTGTTGAGTGACGTGTCTGTGATCTTGAGGTGTGTTGAGTGACGTGTCTGTGATCTTGAGGTGTGTTGAGTGACGTGTCTGTGATCTTGAGATGTGTTGAGTGACGTGTCTGTGATCTTGAGGTGTGTTGAGTGACGTGTCTGTGATCTTGAGGTGTGTTGAGTGACGTGTCTGTGATCTTGAGGTGTGTTGAGTGACGTGTCTGTGATCTTGAGGTGTGTTGAGTGACGTGTCTGTGATCTTGAGGTGTGTTGAGTGACGTGTCTGTGATCTTGAGGTGTGTTGAGTGACGTGTCTGTGATCTTGAGATGTGTTGAGTGACGTGTCTGTGATCTTGAGATGTGTTGAGTGACGTGTCTGTGATCTTGAGGTGTGTTGAGTGACGTGTCTGTGATCTTGAGATGTGTTGAGTGACGTGTCTGTGATCTTGAGGTGTGTTGAGTGACGTGTCTGTGATCTTGAGATGTGTTGAGTGACGTGTCTGTGATCTTGAGATGTGTTGAGTGACGTGTCTGTGATCTTGAGGTGTGTTGAGTGACGTGTCTGTGATCTTGAGGTGTGTTGAGTGACGTGTCTG
>NW_026607159.1:92500-97500 GCF_029890125.1 Rhinichthys klamathensis goyatoka | reverse complement strand
CACTAGTGATGACATGTAGATGTAGAAGAGAAGTGGTCCCAGCACTGAGCCCTGAGGCACTCCAGTAGCTAGATGATAACAGTGATGGGATAAACCATGTTTCTGAATGACAGACACTAGTGATGACATGTAGATGGAGAAGAGAAGCGGTCCCAGCACTGAGCCCTGAGGCACTCCAGTAGCTAGATGATAACAGTGATGGGATAAACCATGTTTCTGAATGACAGACACTAGTGATGACATGTAGATGGAGAAGAGAAGCAGTCCCAGCACTGAGCCCTGAGGCACTCCAGTAGCTAGATGATAACAGTGATGGAATAAACCATGTTTCTGAATGACAGACACTAGTGATGACATGTAGATGTAGAAGAGAAGCGGTCCCAGCACTGAGCCCCGAGGCACTCCAGTAGCTAGATGATAACAGTGATGGGATAAACCATGTTTCTGATTGACAGACACTAGTGATGACATGTAGATGTAGAAGAGAAGCGGTCCCAGCACTGAGCCCCGAGGCACTCCAGTAGCTAGATGATAACAGTGATGGAATAAACCATGTTTCTGAATGACAGACACTAGTGATGACATGTAGATGTAGAAGAGAAGCGGTCCCAGCACTGAGCCCTGAGGCACTCCAGTAGCTAGATGATAACAGTGATGGGATAAACCATGTTTCTGAATGACAGACACTAGTGATGACATGTAGATGGAGAAGAGAAGCGGTCCCAGCACTGAGCCCTGAGGCACTCCAGTAGCTAGATGATAACAGTGATGGGATAAACCATGTTTCTGAATGACAGACACTAGTGATGACATGTAGATGGAGAAGAGAAGCGGTCCCAGCACTGAGCCCTGAGGCACTCCAGTAGCTAGATGATAACAGTGATGGGATAAACCATGTGTCTGAATGACAGACACTAGTGATGACATGTAGATGGAGAAGAGAAGCGGTCCCAGCACTGAGCCCTGAGGCACTCCAGTATCTAGATGATAACAGTGATGGGAAAAACCCTGTTTCTGAATGACAGACACTAGTGATGACATGTAGATGTAGAAGAGAAGCGGTCCCAGCACTGAGCCCTGAGGCACTCCAGTATCTAGATGATAACAGTGATGGGATAAACCATGTTTCTGAATGACAGACACTAGTGATGACATGTAGATGGAGAAGAGAAGCGGACCCAGCACTGAGCCCTGAGGCACTCCAGTATCTAGATGATAACAGTGATGGGATAAACCATGTTTCTGAATGACAGACACTAGTGATGACATGTAGATGGAGAAGAGAAGCGGTCCCAGCACTGAGCCCTGAGGCACTCCAGTATCTAGATGATAACAGTGATGGGATAAACCATGTTTCTGAATGACAGACACTAGTGATGACATGTAGATGTAGAAGAGAAGCGGACCCAGCACTGAGCCCTGAGGCACTCCAGTAGCTAGATGATAACAGTGATGGGATAAACCATGTTTATGAATGACAGATCCTAGTGATGACATGTAGATGGAGAAGAGAAGCGGTCCCAGCACTGAGCCCTGAGGCACTCCAGTATCTAGATGATAACAGTGATGGGATAAACCATGTTTCTGAATGACAGACACTAGTGATGACATGTAGATGGAGAAGAGAAGCGGTCCCAGCACTGAGCCCTGAGGCACTCCAGTATCTAGATGATAACAGTGATGGGATAAACCATGTTTCTGAATGACAGACACTAGTGATGACATGTAGATGGAGAAGAGAAGCGGTCCCAGCACTGAGCCCTGAGGCACTCCAGTATCTAGATGATAACAGTGATGGGATAAACCATGTTTCTGAATGACAGACACTAGTGATGACATGTAGATGGAGAAGAGAAGCGGCCCCAGCACTGAGCCCTGAGGCACTCCAGTAGCTAGATGATAACAGTGATGGGATAAACCATGTTTCTGAATGACAGATCCTAGTGATGACATGTAGATGTAGAAGAGAAGCGGTCCCAGCACTGAGCCCTAAAGCACTCCAGTATCTAGATGATAACAGTGATGGGATAAACCATGTTTCTGAATGACAGACACTAGTGATGACATGTAGATGGAGAAGAGAAGCGGTCCCAGCACTGAGCCCTGAGGCACTCCAGTATCTAGATGATAACAGTGATGGGAAAAACCCTGTTTCTGAATGACAGACACTAGTGATGACATGTAGATGGAGAAGAGAAGCGGTCCCAGCACTGAGCCCTGAGGCACTCCAGTATCTAGATGATAACAGTGATGGGATAAACCATGTTTCTGAATGACAGACACTAGTGATGACATGTAGATGGAGAAGAGAAGCGGACCCAGCACTGAGCCCTGAGGCACTCCAGTATCTAGATGATAACAGTGATGGGATAAACCATGTTTCTGAATGACAGATCCTAGTGATGACATGTAGATGGAGAAGAGAAGCGGACCCAGCACTGAGCCCTGAGGCACTCCAGTATCTAGATGATAACAGTGATGGGATAAACCATGTTTCTGAGTGACATACACTAGTGATGTCATGTAGATGGAGAAGAGAAGCGGTCCCAGCACTGAGCCCTGAAGCACTCCAGTAGCTAGATGATAACAGTGATGGGATAAACCATGTTTCTGAATGACAGACACTAGTGATGACATGTAGATGTAGAAGAGAAGCGGTCCCAGCACTGAGCCCTGAAGCACTCCAGTAGCTAGATGATAACAGTGATGGGATAAACCATGTTTCTGAATGACAGACACTAGTGATGACATGTAGATGGAGAAGAGAAGCGGTCCCAGCACTGAGCCCTGAGGCACTCCAGTAGCTAGATGATAACAGTGATGGGATAAACCATGTGTCTGAATGACAGACACTAGTGATGACATGTAGATGGAGAAGAGAAGCGGTCCCAGCACTGAGCCCTGAAGCACTCCAGTAGCTAGATGATAACAGTGATGGGATAAACCATGTTTCTGAATGACAGACACTAGTGATGACATGTAGATGGAGAAGAGAAGCGGTCCCAGCACTGAGCCCTGAAGCACTCCAGTAGCTAGATGATAACAGTGATGGGATAAACCATGTTTCTGAATGACAGACACTAGTGATGACATGTAGATGGAGAAGAGAAGCGGTCCCAGCACTGAGCCCTGAGGCACTCCAGTAGCTAGATGATAACAGTGATGGGATAAACCATGTTTCTGAATGACAGACACTAGTGATGACATGTAGATGGAGAAGAGAAGCGGTCCCAGCACTGAGCCCTGAGGCACTCCAGTAGCTAGATGATAACAGTGATGGGATAAACCATGTTTCTGAATGACAGACACTAGTGATGACATGTAGATGGAGAAGAGAAGCGGTCCCAGCACTGAGCCCTGAGGCACTCCAGTAGCTAGATGATAACAGTGATGGGATAAACCATGTTTCTGAATGACAGATCCTAGTGATGACATGTAGATGTAGAAGAGAAGCGGTCCCAGCACTGAGCCCTGAGGCACTCCAGTAGCTAGATGATAACAGTGATGGGATAAACCATGTTTCTGAATGACAGATCCTAGTGATGACATGTAGATGTAGAAGAGAAGCGGTCCCAGCACTGAGCCCTGAGGCACTCCAGTAGCTAGATGATAACAGTGATGGGATAAACCATGTTTCTGAATGACAGATCCTAGTGATGACATGTAGATGTAGAAGAGAAGCGGTCCCAGCACTGAGCCCTGAGGCACTCCAGTAGCTAGATGATAACAGTGATGGGATAAACCATGTTTCTGAATGACAGACACTAGTGATGACATGTAAATGGAGAAGAGAAGCGGCCCCAGCACTGAGCCCTGAGGCACTCCAGTATCTAGATGATAACAGTGATGGGATAAACCATGTTTCTGAGTGACAGATATATAGTTATAGATATATTATATATGTTTATATATATATATATATATATATATATATATACACAGACAGTATGTATGTATGTATGTATATATATATATATATATATATATATATAGACTGTCTATAGTTTTCTAGTAGTTCTTTGAATTGTTTATTTTTCTGACCCCATTGACAGATATCTGTTCTTTGTTAAGCACAAACTCGCTTCATTTTGAGCAATTTTTCAGTCATTTTTCTTCTCCAATAAATGTATTTTGATTTTAAGAATGCTTTTATATTTGTGTTGGAAAACCAGGAAGAACATAGTTTACAATTGGTTTCACTGATCAACCTTATAAAACACAAGCTACTAGCAAAACTAACGGTCGACTCCAAAACTTTTTTGTCAGCTGAAAATATTTTAATATAAATCCCCTTAAGACACACACACACACACACACTCACACTCACACACACTCGCTTGCTCACTGACACACACTCGCTTGCTCACACACACACACACACACACTCACACACACACACACACACACACTCGCTCGCTCACACGCGCAGGGCAGACTCAGTTGAGTGACGCTTCTGAAACCACACTGGTGGTTGTGTGTAAGAAAGGTAGAGACTTGGTTGAAAACGACTCGTTCAAGTGTTTTAGCAATAATTGGGAGAAGGGATACCAGTCTGTAGTTTTATAAAAGTGCTGGATTTAGAGTGGGTTTCTTAAGGTGTGTGTGTGTGTGTGTGTGTGTGTGTGTGTGTGTGTGTGTGTGTGTGTGTGTGTGTGTGTGTGTGTGTGTGTGTGTGTGTGTGTGTGTGTGTGTGTGTGTGTGTGTGTGTGTGTGTGTGTGTGTGTGTGTGTGTGTGTGTGTGTGTGTGTGTGTGTGTGTGTGTACAGCAGCAGTTACAGGATTAACTCTCATCATAATGACAGTCATTTGAGTTTAAAGATCAGGTCGAAGTATTTTATTAGTGTTTACATACACACAGCGTCTCTAAACACACACACACACACGCCCTGCAGTGAGAGGTCACGACCCCTCGAGGGTCACTGTAACTGCTGTGTGTTTTTCGCTGTGTTTTCCAGGTGTGGCCAAACATGTGGGTGACGCTCTGAAGGAACATCTGTCCA
>NW_026607159.1:82500-85000 GCF_029890125.1 Rhinichthys klamathensis goyatoka | reverse complement strand
GTGTGTGTGTGTTCACAGGCACGAACGCGACGGCCTTCGATCAGCTGGTCTTGACTCTGGCGTGGGATCGCGTGGACATCGCTAAAGACCACGTGTTTGTTTACGGACAACAGCTGCTGGTTCGTACCCGCGCGTGTGTGTGTGTGTGTGTGTGTGTGTGTGCAGATAAACTCTTGTTTTAGTGTTTGTAGTAAACACACACACACACACACACACACACACAGATGACCCCCGACCTCTCACAGCACATTCTGATACACTAACTATAACATGACACCAGTACTGTAGGATTATGATTTATTCAAGGGATTGTGACAATAATATTACTTTTTTATTTTATTTAATTTTTAATACATTTTAAAACTTTTTTTATGATTTAATACATTTTAATAAAGTGTTTTATTTTTATTTGCTTAATTTTGAAGTTATTTATACATTCTAATTTTGCATTTTTTTGTAGAGTTATGTCAACATTTCATTATTGGCTTTTATTTTTCGTAAGTTAATTTGGTTTAAAAAAAAACTGGATAAAAAAATCAAAAAGTCTAAAGTTTAAAGTGTTTTTTTAAAGGGATTGTTCACCCAAAAACGCCCTCAGTGAGTTTGTTTCTTTCTTTTGTGAAATATAACAGATGTTCTGATAAACGATGGGAATAAACAACATTGACTTTAATTATATGGACAAAAAACACTGACGTTTCTTAAAATATCATCTTTGCTGATGATTTTAGCGTGAACTGTCTAAGTTTAACTGCACTGTGAATGATAGTTCTGAGCATTTGGTTAAAGTGTGACTCTTAAAGTGTGTGTGTGTGTGTAGGTTGGTTCTCTGGAGCAGGCGATGTTGGATGCGTTAGTGATGGACCGTGTAGAGTTTGTTAAACTACTGATAGAGAATGGCGTCAGTATGCACCGATTCCTCACGATTACACGTCTGGAGGAGCTTTACAACACGGTACACACACACACACACACACACATTCACAATGATACATGTGAAGATAATATGTTGTTCTTGAGTGTAAACTGAACTTCTGAACGTTGATATTCTCACAGAAACAAACACCCACCAACCCAACGCTCTATCACCTGGTGAGAGACGTCAAACAGGTAAAGAGGAGCGACAGGTGTGTGTCTTTCCCAAACCAGCGGCTGTAAGAGGGAGACGCTGAGCGTGTGTGTGTGTGTGTGTGTGTCCTCCAGGGAAACCTCCCGCCCAACTATAAGATCACGCTGATCGACGTGGGTCTGGTGATCGAGTTCCTGATGGGAGGAACGTATCGCTGCAACTACACACGCAAACGCTTCCGCATCATCTACAACAACCTGCTCGGGAACAGCCGGGTAAATCACTCCTCACACTGGGATCACACTGGGATCAGACCTCACACTGGGAATCACACTGGGATCAGACCTCACACTGGGATCACACTGGGATCAGACCTCACACTGGGAATCACACTGGGAATCACACTGGGATCAGACCTCACACTGGGAATCACACTGGGATCAGACCTCACACTGGGAATCACACTGGGAATCACACTGGGAATCACACTGGGATCAGACCTCACACTGGAAATCTGCTGTCCGGATGCAGACGTTCCCAAACACTCTTTAGCCCAATCTCTGAGTCCTTCTATTAAAGGAGTAGTTCACTTTAAAATGAGAATTAGCCCATGATTTACTCTCCCTCAAGTCATCCTAGGTGTATATGACATTCTTCTTTCAGACGAATACAATCAGTTTTATATTAAAAAAATACCCTGCTCTTCCAAGCTTTATAATGACAGTGAATTGCAACCTTGAGGCTTGAGGGAGAGTAAATCATGGGCTAATCATTAGCTTTTCATCAACTCACTGGTCCCAGTTTGGGAAGTAATGTCTTCATGTGTTCAGACCAGAATGAAAGATCTAATGCTGTCTCTTTCTCTCTCTCTCTCTCTCTGTCAGCGATCGGGGCGACACACGGCCAGCAGTTCCCATGAGTCCTTCAGCATTCAGGCTGATAAAAAGGAGAAAACCCGACACAATCACTTCATCAAGACGGCTCAGCCTTACAAGCCCAAGGTAGTGTGTGAGTGTGAGAGTGAGAGTGAGAGTGAGTGTGAGAGTGAGAGTGAGTGTGAGAGTGAGTGTGAGAGTGAGTGTGAGAGTGAGTGTGAGAGTGAGTGTGAGAGTGAGTGTGAGAGTGAGTGTGAGTGTGAGAGTGAGTGTGAGAGTGAGTGTGAGAGTGAGTGTGAGTGTGAGAGTGAGTGTGAGAGTGAGTGTGAGAGTGAGTGTGAGAGTGAGTGTGAGAGTGAGTGTGAGTGTGAGAGTGAGTGTGAGAGTGAGAGTGAGTGTGAGAGTGAGAGTGAGTGTGAGAGTGAGTGTGAGAGTGAGTGTGAGAGTGAGTGTGAGAGTGAGTGAGTGTGAGAGTGAGTGTGAGAGTGAGTGTGAGAGTGAGTGTGAGTGAGAGTGAGTGTGAGAGTGAGAGTGAGTGTGAGAGTGAGTGTGAGAG
>NW_026607159.1:27500-77500 GCF_029890125.1 Rhinichthys klamathensis goyatoka | reverse complement strand
CAGACATTATAGTGTACCAACAAAGCACAATATAACTTGAAATAAATAATTGTTAAACAAAAAATATTTTTATTTGCCCATCTTTGAGCCTATTCCACGTGAGTCACGATCAGGGTCAGGAATCGGATACTTCTAAAATTAACATTTCGATTCGTCTGTGAGCATTTCAGTACGAGTTTAAAGCGTTCGAGCGTAAGAATTGAAATGAGGAAATCAATAACAATCGGAATCGATAATATTCAAACGATACCCGACCCTAGTCACGATCAGTCCGGGAATCAAATGCTGGAAATGAAGCTCAAAGTGAATCTGAACTGTGGCGTCAAAAACTTGAACAGAATCGCTTTTGTCTTGCTTAGTTGGGGACATTTAATGTAATATTCATCAATATTATTGATCTCCTGCACTGACAGCATTATATGAGAACTGAACTGAGCTGGACGATGACATCACCGTTTACTCCAGAGTGACTATATATATAAATGAACTAAATTAATAACTTTTTCACAACAGAAATGATCCATCACTGAACTGACTTAAGCTGGACTGTGACGCTATTCTCTTCTGGAAACACACTCTGTTGCATTATTGTCCAGTTATCTCTGTAAAGCTGCTGTGAAATGATCCGTATTGTTAAAAGCGCTGTAGAAATAAAGCTGACTGGACTTTAATAAAGACACTGTTGTCTTTCAGCCGCTGAATCTGAATGATCTCAAATTTGATGATGTGCATTGATTGTTTATTACTGTGAAGCTGTACGGTATGAAGTGCTGTCGTGATGACGGTGTGTGTGTGTGTCAGTGAGTTCGGCACGCTGGCGGTGGACCTGCTGGAGCAGTCGTTCCGCCAGGACGAGACGATGGCCATGAAGCTGCTGACGTACGAGCTGAAGAACTGGAGCAACTCCACGTGTCTGAAGCTGGCGGTGTCGTCGCGGCTCCGGCCCTTCGTGGCGCACACCTGCACACAGATGCTGCTGTCCGACATGTGGATGGGCCGCCTCAACATGCGCAAGAACTCCTGGTACAAGGTACAAGATTACGTTCAGCAATGCGTTTAGCAGGAGGGACGGGCGATGAGGACTCATGTTTTCTGGTAGTGTTGCGCAATTAATCGTAATGAAGCCACACACACACACCACAAATCCCTCTGAACACCAGAGGGCGTCTCACACACACACACACACAACAGCACATATCCCTCTGAACACCAGAGGGCGTCACACTGTGTGTACACACACACACGCCAAATATGCCCCGCAGAAGTACGATAACACACATCATTTTCTGGTATTCATTGATATAAATATAGTACTGTTCACTACTGTTTCTGGCTACAGGTGATGATGCATTCATGACAGCCTCAGAAACACAGACTAGAGTGATCTAAAGTAAAACAGACCCGTCGCCAAAGAGGCGTCCCTGTAATATACCAATTACATAAAAGAATAGTAAAAATCTAAACACCAGCCCTTGCCGAAATGGGAAAGTTGCAGATATATGTTTATTCTGTAGAAGTGCAGATAAACACCAAGAATAATTACACACAATAACAATTCAAATAACAAGTTAGAAAACAATAATACTGATAATAATGCGCGTCCCTATTTAGCAGACGGCTTTATCCAGAGTGTAAGAGCTCATTGGTTTGTGTGTGTCCAGGTGATCCTGAGCATCCTCGTCCCTCCTGCCATCCTCTTGCTGGAGTACAAGACCAAAGCCGAGATGTCCCACATTCCCCAGTCCCAGGACGCCCACCAGAGCATGGAGGACAGCGAGCACAACCTGCAGAACCCCGACGACATACCGATGGTAAACACAGACCGTGGAGATCTTTAACACACACTCGAGTCTGAGAACGTGCCTCGGCCGTCGCTCCGCACACGACCCTCAGAAAACGGTCAATCTTTACAGGAGTGTGTGTGTGTTCAGGCGTTCTTGCACAATCACACTGGAACAAATGATCTGTGTTTCGGTCTCGTCCTCCAGCGCGAACATCTAAACATTCCTGAATCAAGACACATTTACTAGAGAAGCAGAATGACTGTTTACTGAAAACAAGAACTAATATCTGTCAGTGGAGTCCGAAAAATAAAATAAACTTAATTTAAAGGGAAAACAAGATTTTTCTGACTCCACTGACAGATATTAATTCTTGTTTTCAGCACAAACTTAATTTTCATACATTTTTCAGTAAACAAGACTTAATATCTTCAGTCATTCTGCTTCTCCAGTAAATGCATCTTGATTTAGGAATGTTTATATATCTGTGCTGGAAAACGAGGCAGGAACCCTGAGGAAGAGCATCTGCATGTGTTGCAGTGTTTTGACAGCTGTGTGTGTGTGTGTGTGTGTGTCAGGATGTGTTTAAGGAAGTGCGCATGAATGAGAACGCAGAAATGAAAAGTGAGTCGGAGGTCCACGTCCGCTCGCGCCGGTTACCCATCACTCGCAAGTTCTACGCGTTTTACCACGCGCCCATCGTCAAGTTCTGGTTCAACACGGTACGTATGACTCTTTTCTCACGCTCTCTCTGTGTGTGTGTGTGTGTGTGTGTGTCTCATTTCCAACTCTTTAATAAGTGTTCTGGATTGTTGTTCCCATGCGATAGTATCAGAGACACTCGTCCCTGCATAAACTCTCTGTGTTACACTGATAAACATCTCAGAACTAGTGGATGTTTTACTAGTGACATTTCAACCGTGTGTGTGTGTGTGTGTGTGTGTGTGCAGCGCTGGTTGATCATTCATCTGTTGTTTCTCATAAGCTGAAGTGTGTTGAGGTGAATGTGAATTAAAGATTTTCTGAAAAGCAAATGATTGTTGTGTGTGTGTGTGTGTGTGTGTGTGTGATGAATCATCATGACTCTTTGATCGCTCGGCCGCTGTAAACAATTCTTGAGCAACTGCGCAATCGGATCAAACACACAACTGACAGGAATCCAGTCAGAAAATTAGAATTTACTGTCTAATGCAAAATGTCACAGAATTTGGCCATTTTTGGATTCATAAATCAAAAGTACCTCTGTACATTAAATCTAACACACAGAAACTCACTTCTTCACTAGAAACCACCAAATAAATGATTGGTTTAACTTGAAAGAAGTATGACAGAAATGCAATGCACTATAATAAAGGTTTAATTTGGTTATAAATGAAAATAGTTATTGAATTGATTTGATTATCACTGTTATTTTGTTGATTAATAAAACACAGCAAAATGAACACAGAATTTGGTGACATAATCAAATGGATTTGACAGACTTCATCATAGTCTCCTGGATATAGTGTGTGTTCATGCGCCGTCTCTCTGAGATGCTCGGTTGTGATAATATATGCATGTCTGAAATGGTTGTGTGTGTTGCAGCTCTTTTATATCGGGTTCCTGATGCTGTATTCCTTCGTGGTGTTGGTGAAGATGAAGGAGCTTCCGTCTCCTCAGGAATGGATCGTCATTCTGTACATCTTCACGCTGGCGGTGGAGAAGATACGAGAGGTGTGTGTGTGTGTTCAGATGTTTGAGTGGGGCGGATCAGAAATGTTTAATTTTTTGAGCAGCATTGGTTACATCCGACGAGTTCCAGCTGAGCGTTAGCCGATCTGATGATTGTGTGTTTCCTCTCTAGATGTTCATGTCTGAAGGAGGGAAAATCAGTCAGAAGATTAAAGTGTGGTTCAGCGACTACTTCAACATTTCTGACTTCCTGGCCATCCTAATGTTCTTCGTGGGCTTCGGTCTGCGCTTCGGCGATGCTAGCATGTTTATCGCGGGCCGGATCGTTTACTGCTTGAACATCATCTTCTGGTACGTGCGGCTGCTGGATATTCTGGCTGTCAATCAGCAGGCGGGGCCGTACGTCATGATGATCGGGAAGATGGTGAGCGCTTGTGAAGAGTGTTGTGGTACAAGTAACGGCCGTTATGTAGTCAGATTACTTTTTTTAATGAAACAAGTAACGCATTACAACAGTATCTTAACATTACTTTTAAAAACTCGTGCGGTGTTGAGTACAAGTCGTCGATCGGCGTGTTTGCTCGCTCTGTCCGCAGGTGGCCAACATGTTCTACATCGTGGTCATTATGGCTGTTGTGCTGCTGAGTTTCGGGGTTCCTCGTAAAGCCATTTTGTATCCAGATGAGGAGCCTTCATGGACTCTGGCCAAAGATGTGGTTTTCCAGCCCTACTGGATGATGTACGGTGAAGTTTATGCGTACGAGATTGACGGTAAAGCCCTGGAGACTCGCACACAGAACAAAGCAAAACTAGCGTTAACACAATCAAACACTTTTAAACCCTTTCCAAATTCTCCTGACTGTAACGTGGGGGGAAACTAACCAGCCCTTACTAACCCGAACCGTAAGATCTGCTAAACCATCATTCAATTAACGGAAAACACTTTACAAAAAGGTTTCATTTGTTTACATTAGTTAACTCTCATGAACTAACAAGAAAAATACTTCTACAGAATGTATTAATCTTAGTTGATGTTGATCTTAATATTCACTAATGTGTATGTAGCACATAGTAATGCTAGTGATGTCATCAGCCTCAGTTACATGTGTGTGTTTGCAGTGTGTGCGAACTCGAGCGAGGAAAACGCTAAGAAGCTGTGTAACACGGGAGTGTGGCTGACGCCGCTGCTGCAGGCCGTCTATCTGTTCGTCCAGTACATACTGATGGTGAACCTGCTCATCGCCTTCTTCAAGTGAGTGACCCGCCGCTACGCCCGCCCGCGTGTGTGTGTGTGTGTGTGTTCTCCGATCGTCATGCTAACTGACCGAGCCGTGTCTCTGCAGTAACGTGTACCTGCAGGTGAAGTCCATATCTAACCTGGTGTGGAAGTACCAGCGCTACCACTTCATCATGGCGTATCACGACAAGCCCATTCTGCCGCCGCCGCTGATTCTGCTCAGCCACATGGCGTCAGTCCTGTCGTCCATCTGCAGGAAGAGGAAGAAGGACAGCAGCACCTACGGACCAAGTAACGTGTCTAAAACTAAGTTACACTGACAGTTGCACGAGTTACACTGTCTAATGTGTCCTCTAAAACTCTTAAATTCATCTGTATCAGCCTCAAATATCTTAAAGGGATACATATGAAAAGTCCTCTCCTCCTCCCTCTCATTTCAACGGGAGAGGACTTTTCACGAGTGATGATATTGCTGCGCCGAGTCGAAGTGCTCCCAAGCACTTGCTGTGGTATTCCACCATACAATATACAGTTAGGTCCATATTTATTTGGACACAAGCACAATTTTCATACTTTTGGTTCTGTATGCCACCAGAATAAAATTAAAATGAAACAATCAAGATGAATTTGAAGTGCAGACTTTCAGCTTTAATTCAAGGGGTTGAACAAAAATATCAAGTAAACATTTTAGGAACTGCAACCATTTTTATACACAGTACCCCCATTTTCAGGGGCTCAAATGTAATTGGACAAATTAATATATAAAATAAAATGTTCATTTTTAATATTTTGTTGAGAATCCTTTGCAGGCAATGACTGCTTGAAGTCTGGAACTCATAGACATCACCAAAGACTGGGTTTCCTGCTTTGTGATGCTTTGCCAGGCCTTAACTGCAGCTGTCTTCAGCTGTTGTTTGTTTGTAGGTCTTTCTGCCTTTAGTTTTACCTTCAGCAAGTGAAATGCATGCTCAATCGGGTTGAGATCAGGTGATTGACTCGGCCATTGCAGAATATTCCACTTCTTTTCCTTAAAGCTGCTGTCCGTAACTTTTTTCAAGTTAAAAATAATCCAAAATAATTATTTAAAAAAAAACACATTCAGCCAGTGTTCAAAACTATCTGCTTGCCGTAGCTCGATTCAAAACGGTTAGCTTGTAATAATGATTTTATTTCCAGTGGTACTGGTGGGTTTCCGCGGGAGATTCGAGCATGTCTTTGCGTCATTACGTCACACCCGTACACATAAAGGAGGAGTTTCGGCTAGCCGGCTATACTGCGCGTGAGGATGTTGACGTTGGGGAGAGTAGAGATGCCTTTTCTCGCAGCACTTTACATAATTGAACTTATGGCGGATCCAGAAAGGGTCAAACGACAATAATCAGTGTCAACTGGAGATTCACCAGTTATAAAACCCAAAAGACTTCCTACTTCGGATTTAAAGTGGCTAGAGAAAGACAGCAACCGTCTCATGTGAACACAAGGAACATAGGCAGGGCGTTTGGTGCGTGAACTCCGTGTTTTGAAGGGGTTCAAAACGGAAGAAGAGACGCTTTTTTCTGCTGGACAAGTAAGACATTTCAATAGTTCAATCGTGTAACAGTACGTTTTCTTAATTCACACAGTTATGGAGTTTCCTTTGATGTGCCTTTCTCGTTTAGCTATTATGGGGGGGGGGGGTGGCTCTCTCAAGAGCTGTAATTCCTAAACCCTTCCTCCAATTTGGATGTAAATACCCTCAATTTAAACCTGAGAGTGTGCACTTTCAGCCCATATCCATTAAATAACTATAGCTTGAATATGTGTTGGTAAATACATGAAAAAAGGAAAAATTGTGCCTGTGTCCAAATATATATGGACCTAACTGTAGTCATCCATTTTACACGCTTAGAAAAGCGCAACGTTTTATTTTGTGTCACCGTCCTAGGTCGAGTTACACTACTCGTGTAACTGTTTAAATGGGGAAAACGTGGAGGTGTTTGCTCGCTTCTCTTCTGGGCACGTATTGAATGAACAGGGCTGAGATAAGATCTAACAAAGTTTCACCGCAAGACAGCGATGTAGTGCACGCACTGAGACGAGAGAGGTATGCATCAACTCGTCTTAGTTAAGGGAATAACATAGTTTAATATGAAAAACCAGTAGAGTATCCCTTTAAATGGTATAACAATAGTCGTAATTATCATTTCAGGATGTCTGAAATTTGGGGTTCAAAAACCAGGAATCGCGATATAGCTTGATGTCAATATTAAATTTCAAAAGGCGATGATTTAATGGATATGGCCATATGGTATTGATTTTATTTGTGCTGTTTAAAACGAGCTTTAAACGCGATGCCCTGTTTCAGAGCTCTTCCTGACCGAGGAGGACCAGAAGAAGCTGCACGATTTCGAGGAGCAGTGCGTAGAGACGTACTTCCACGAGAAAGACGATCAGTTTCACTCCGGGAGTGAAGAGAGAATCAGACTCACGTCCGACAGGTCTGCAAGATTTGTACAGGAGAGACAATGTCATTATTCTTCAGATTAGTTTAGTTCACGTTTTGTTCTCATCTGATAGTGTCAGTGCAATTAAATCAATAATATTACTGAATATTAACTGGCTTTTAAACTGTAGAACTTGAATATGGTGCAAGTAGATTTAGAGAAGCGTCTACATGAACATGAATATGCCTGTGTGTGTGTGTTTCAGGGTGGAAACGATGTGTGTGCAGCTGAAGGAGGTTGGAAACAAGGTGAACTTCATCAAGCGCTCTTTGCACACGCTGGATTCTCAGATCGGACACCTGCAGGACCTCTCGGCGCTCACGGTGGACACGCTAAAGGCGCTAACAGCCCAGCGCGCGTCTGAGGCTAGCAAAGTGCACAACCAGATCACGCGTGAGCTCAGCGTCTCCAAGAACCTGGTGCCCGACCTGACGGGACACTCGAAGTCGAGCGCGCTGGTGCGCTGCAGTGTGGGGTTCCTGCCGCCCGCCGCTAGCATAGCAGAGTCGCTGTTCGGGGGCGGAGCCGAAGGGCTTCAGGGGGCGGAGCTTCCTTCGAGCCCGGATAGGCGCGCTCCGCTCCCGGTCGAGTTGGGATCCTCCAGCTGCGCCGTCCCACAGTCGCTCACGCGCTTTCACTCGCTCAGACGCTCCATTCGCTCAGACACGGGTCATGGCAGCCTCGTTAGCGCTCCAGCGGCATCGGCTACGTTCTTCGTCAGCACGCCGTCACAGCTCACAGACTCCAGGCACTCGCAGACGGAGCCGTCGCACAGCGCCGTGGAGTTCGGGGCCTTCGTGGGTGAGTATGAGGAGAGAGTTAATGAGGGCCTGCCAGTGCTGGTCATATGTGAGCCCGAGTGTGAGGGATACGTGAATCATGCCTTCACTGATGATGAGGATGATGAGGTTAGAGAGCAAGACCTCACCGCTGACCGGCCCGACAGAAACACGCCGCTCCCGGGTCTCCCTCGGGCCCCTGAGCTCCGGCCCCGGCGCTTCACGAAGGACGGCCGCTGCAGACGTGCGCTACACAGACTCAGGCAGAGAACCGGAGGTTTGGCTTCGGTCCACCGCTGGGAATCGGGGATAAATGACGCATAACCCCGCCCTAACCTTGACCCTTGACCCCCTGTGTGTGTTAGGGCCCCGATATACTCACGCCGAACTTCTTTGCTTGGGGTTAAAAAGAAGTTTGAAATACGATATACTGTTAGCGGACATCCCAACGCCTTCCACATTTAGATGAATATGTAAATATGTGCTGTGCTTTCTTCTCAACAACAAAATAAACACACAACAAAAATGACAGCGGTGAGAAAACAGCATCTGATCATCTGGTCACGTTTAATACAACACTATACAATAGACTGCTCGCCTGAAGTATATCGGGGCCTTTAGAGAGGGTGGGACGGGTGACCTCTGACCTCAGGTGGTTTCATCTCAACCGGTCGCTTTTTACTAAACGTCCCTCGGGGGTAATGGAGTGCTGTCGTGTGTGTGTGTGTGTGTGTGTGTGTGTGTGTGTGTGTGAGACTGCGGTAGACTCCACTAACCCGGGCTGGTGCTGGTTTGGGGGTTTGGTTAGAGATGTGGTATTAATCAGTGTCACCACAGGGAACCCTTTAACATGTGACTGTAATCCACTGATCAACTGTTTAAATGCCTTTGGACTCATTCTGCCATTTTTCTCTGAAGGTCACAAGGACGAGCCTGAGCCTGAGGGTCAGAGGTCGTTCCCTAAAGAGAGTGCGGTGAGCGGGCGTCAGTCGAGTCCGTCCAGAAAGGCCCGAGATGTGGTCAGTGTAGTTGTGAATGCTAACGATGCCACGGTTCCCCAGGAGTGTCCCAATCCCGATGGATGTTGTGTTTCTCCGCAGGCGGGGTCGCAGGGTCACATGAGGACGGTGAACTCGTACGCCGGATTCACAGAGTTCGACAGAAACCCTTCCTTCTTGCATCCAGAGTCCAGTGAGTTGCACACACACACACACACACACACCAGTGAACGCTGTAAACATTAACCCCTTCCAGCGGCTCGCTGATGACATCATGAGCACAGATCTCACGCTGAACTCCTTCACACACTCACCCTAAAGCAGGAGTTCACATCAGAGTTAACATTCCCTGATAGTTTACTCTCCCGCACGTCACCCAAGATGTTCATGTTCTTTCTTTCTTCAGTGGGACAGAAATGAAGGTTTTTGAGGAACACACTCCAGGGTTTCTCCATATAGTGTCTTCAATGGGGTCCAACGGGTCGAAGGTCCAGATGTGAGTTTCAGTGCAGCTTCAAAGTCTCGACACGATCCAGCCGAGGAATAAGAGTCTGATCTAGACAAACCAGCCGACATTTATAACAAAATACACATTTATATACTTTTAACCACTAATGCTGGTCTTGCTCGAGCTGTGATGCGACACACATTACGTGATCAGGGTGAAAGGTCACCAACTTCTTTTCCACTGAAGAAAGAAAGACATGAACATATTGGATGATGTGGTGGAGAGTAAATCATCAGGACATTTTAATTCCGAAGTGAACTCGTCCTTTAAGTGTGTGTCCGGTCTCTTTATGTGTGTGTGTGTGTGTGTGTTTCAGCGCTCAGTGAGCAGGAGAGGACGCGTGTGTCGCTGGAGGACGTCTCGCACTACGACGATCTGCTGTCGGTCAGTCAAACACTCAATCACGATCTTTAAGGGAAACAAAACAATTGATATAGACACCATTAACATCCAGAAATCTTAATGTCTTCTGTTAATTTCTCTTTCTATTATGCTATTTCGGACCTTTCATGTAGTCACGCAGGTTTGTGACTAATTAGCATAATGTCAGCCTGTGGTGTTGATTGGCTGAGCAGCGTCTCTTAGCTCCGCCCTCAAACACTGTAGTGTATCTGAGACTGGGAGAGTTCGGCTCGTGTTGTTCGTGTCGAGGAGACGCTGTTTTCTGAGATTGAGACGGTAAACCCACGCCATCGTTACTGTTCGCATCACTGTGATCAAGAGCTGAGATTCAGATATGATAATGAGCGTTTGCTTTCTGACCAATCACAGCAGAGCAGCTCTCAGAGAGGCGGAGCTTAGAGAGACTGAGTCCTTGATGGAAGCGTTTCAGACACTGAGAGGAAAGAGCTGAAGCTGCAGTGGAGATTATGAGGACATTAGTGTGTGTTTGACCTTGGATGAATGTGAACCTGTTGTAGGAGACGCCCAAACAACATTAGCAGCCTTTAAAATAGCAGAATAGGGGCCCTTTAAATATCATATACAACTATTTGTTATTGTTTTGTATTATTCACTTTGGTCTCGCCTGGTTTCTGACATGACGTATAAAAAAATAAATAACAGAAATTTTGAGGTAGAAAGACTGAAATAGAATTTTCTTGTCGAACATACTTTAATCATCTTTATTTACAGCTTTGATAAATCATTTATAGTGTACATGTACACACACACACACTCACACACGCCGTTTGTGTTTTATTCTCAGGGTAAATCGGCTCAATCCAGCAAACTGTGAGTAACTGTCATTGTGACATCATCGTGTGTGAAACTAATTAACTCATGCAGTGATTGTGTTTTTATAAATGATTGTTGCGGTCACTTACTAGAACTCAGTTTACTCTTGTCATAATGTTTTTCTTGCTTTTTTCCCATCGTGTTCAGGAGTCCAGGAGACGACATCTCTAACCGTGAGTGTTTCATCACATCTAATGATCAGCTGATGCAGAAACATCCTGACTGAACATGTCTAACCGCTGTGTGTGTGTGTGTGTGTGTGTGTGTTTCAGCTGCAGCGGGTCTGTACGCCGCCCGTCACACACACCTGGGCGCACGCAAAGACTGTAAGTCTGACCCCTGCTGGTCCGTCTCAGCGCTGCACACACACACACACTGGCTACATTTACATGCAACCAGATAATCCGTTAGTAATCGGCCTGACTGAAAAGCCTTCATGTAAACGCCTTCATCGATCCGAACGAAAGGGGTGTTTATTCCTTTTCTAATGCGATCGAGAGAACATGTAAACACTTGATCGGGACTGCAGAACCCTAATGACGTAGAAATAGCGTAATGATGTAGTAATAGCGTAATGACGTAGAAATAGCGTAATGACGTAGAAATAGCGTAATGACGTACAAATGGCGTAATGACGTAGAAATAGCGTAATGACGTACAAATGGCATAATGACGTAGAAATAGCGTATTGACGTAGAAATAGCGTAATGATGTAGAAATAGCGTAATGATGTAGAAATAGCATAATGACGTAGAAATAGCGTAATGATGTAGAAATAGCGTAATGATGTAGAAATAGCGTAATGATGTAGAAATAGCGTAATGATGTAGAAATAGCATAATGATGTAGAAATAGCGTAATGACGTAGAAATGGCGTAATGACGTAGAAATAGTGTAATGATGTAGAAATAGCGTAATGATGTAGAAATAGCGTAATGATGTAGAAATAGTGTAATGATGTAGAAATAGCATAATGACGTAGAAATAGCGTAATGATGTAGTAATAGCGTAATGACGTAGAAATAGCGTAATGACGTAGAAATAGCGTAATGATGTAGAAATAGCATAATGATGTAGAAATAGCGTAATGACGTAGAAATGGCGTAATGACGTAGAAATAGTGTAATGATGTAGAAATAGCGTAATGATGTAGAAATAGCGTAATGATGTAGAAATAGTGTAATGATGTAGAAATAGCATAATGACGTAGAAATAGCGTAATGATGTAGTAATAGCGTAATGACGTAGAAATAGCGTAATGACGTAGAAATAGCGTAATGATGTAGAAATAGCATAATGATGTAGAAATAGCGTAATGACGTAGAAATGGCGTAATGACGTAGAAATAGAGTAATGACGTAGAAATAGCGTAATGACGTAGAAATAGCGTAATGACGTAGAAATAGCGTAATGACGTAGAAATAGCGTAATGATAATGATGTAGAAATAGCGTAATGATGTAGAAATAGCGTAATGATGTAGAAATAGCGTAATGACGTAGAAATAGCGTAATGATGTAGAAATGGCGTAATGATGTAGAAATGGCGTAATGATGTAGAAATGGCGTAATGACGTAGAAATGGCGTAATGACGTAGAAATAGTGTAATGATGTAGAAATAGCATAATGATGTAGAAATAGCATAATGATGTAGAAATAGCGTAATGACGTAGAAATGGCGTAATGACGTAGAAATGGCGTAATGATGTAGAAATGGCGTAATGACGTAGAAATGACGTAATGACGTAGAAATAGTGTAATGACGTAGAAATGGCGTAATGATGTAGAAATAGCGTAATGATGTAGAAATAGCGTAATGACGTAGAAATGGCGAAATGACGTAGAAATGGCGTAATGACGTAGAAATGGCGTAATGACGTAGAAATGGCGTAATGACGTAGAAATGGCGTAATGATGTAGAAATAGCGTAATGATGTAGAAATGGCGTAATGACGTAGAAATGGCGTAATGACGTAGAAATGGCGTAATGATGTAGAAATGGCGTAATGATGTAGAAATGGCGTAATGACGTAGAAATGGCGTAATGACGTAGAAATGGCGTAATGACGTAGAAATGGCGTAATGACGTAGAAATGGCGTAATGATGTAGAAATAGCGTAATGACGTAGAAATAGCGTAATGACGTAGAAATGGCGAAATGACGTAGAAATGGCGTAATGACGTAGAAATGGCGTAATGACGTAGAAATGGCATAATGACGTAGAAATGGCGTAATGATGTAGAAATAGCATAATGACGTAGAAATAGCATAATGACGTAGATATAGCGTAATGACGTAGAAATAGCGTAATGACGTAGAAATAGCGTAATGATGTAGAAATAGCGTAATGATGTAGAAATAGCGTATTGATGTAGAAATAGCGTAATGACGTAGAAATAGCGTAATGATGTAGAAATAGCGTATTGATGTAGAAATAGCGTATTGATGTAGAAATAGTGTAATGATGTAGAAATAGCGTAATGATGTAGAAATAGCGTATTGACGTAGAAATAGCGTAATGACGTAGAAATACCGTAATGACGTAGAAATAGCGTAATGACGTAGAAATAGCGTAATGACGTAGAAATAGCGTAATGACGTAGAAATAGCGTAATGACGTAGAAATAGCGTAATGATAATGATGTAGAAATAGCATAATGACGTAGATATAGCGTAATGACGTAGAAATAGCGTAATGACGTAGAAATAGCGTAATGATGTAGAAATAGCGTAATGATGTAGAAATAGCGTATTGATGTAGAAATAGCGTAATGATGTAGAAATAGCGTAATGATGTAGAAATAGCGTAATGATGTAGAAATAGTGTAATGACGTAGAAATAGCGTAATGACGTAGAAATAGCGTAATGACGTAGAAATAGCGTAATGACGTAGAAATAGCGTAATGACGTAGAAATAGCGTAATGATAATGATGTAGAAATAGCATAATGACGTAGATATAGCGTAATGACGTAGAAATAGCGTAATGACGTAGAAATAGCGTAATGATGTAGAAATAGCGTAATGATGTAGAAATAGCGTAATGATGTAGAAATAGCGTATTGATGTAGAAATAGCGTAATGACGTAGAAATAGCGTATTGACGTAGAAATAGCGTAATGACGTAGAAATACCGTAATGACGTAGAAATAGCGTAATGACGTAGAAATAGCGTAATGACGTAGAAATAGCGTAATGACGTAGAAATAGCGTAATGATAATGATGTAGAAATAGCATAATGACGTAGATATAGCGTAATGACGTAGAAATAGCGTAATGACGTAGAAATAGCGTAATGATGTAGAAATAGCGTAATGATGTAGAAATAGCGTATTGATGTAGAAATAGCGTAATGATGTAGAAATAGCGTAATGATGTAGAAATAGCGTAATGATGTAGAAATAGTGTAATGATGTAGAAATGGCGTAATGACGTAGAAATGGCGTAATGACGTAGAAATGGCGTAATGATGTAGAAATAGCGTAATGACGTAGAAATAGCGTAATGACGTAGAAATGGCGAAATGACGTAGAAATGGCGTAATGACGTAGAAATGGCGTAATGACGTAGAAATGGCATAATGACGTAGAAATGGCGTAATGATGTAGAAATAGCATAATGACGTAGAAATAGCATAATGACGTAGATATAGCGTAATGACGTAGAAATAGCGTAATGACGTAGAAATAGCGTAATGACGTAGAAATAGCGTAATGATGTAGAAATAGCGTATTGATGTAGAAATAGCGTAATGATGTAGAAATAGCATAATGATGTAGATATAGCGTAATGACGTAGAAATAGCGTAATGATGTAGAAATAGCGTATTGATGTAGAAATAGCGTATTGATGTAGAAATAGTGTAATGATGTAGAAATAGCGTAATGATGTAGAAATAGCGTAATGATGTAGAAATAGCGTATTGACGTAGAAATAGCGTAATGACGTAGAAATACCGTAATGACGTAGAAATAGCGTAATGACGTAGAAATAGCGTAATGACGTAGAAATAGCGTAATGACGTAGAAATAGCGTAATGACGTAGAAATAGCGTAATGATAATGATGTAGAAATAGCATAATGACGTAGATATAGCGTAATGACGTAGAAATAGCGTAATGACGTAGAAATAGCGTAATGATGTAGAAATAGCGTAATGATTTAGAAATAGCGTATTGATGTAGAAATAGCGTAATGATGTAGAAATAGCGTAATGATGTAGAAATAGCGTAATGATGTAGAAATAGTGTAATGATGTAGAAATAGTGTAATGATGTAGAAATAGCGTACTGATGTAGAAATAGCGTAATGATGTAGAAATAGCGTAATGATGTAGAAATAGCGTAATGATGTAGAAATAGTGTAATGATGTAGAAATAGTGTAATGATGTAGAAATAGTGTAATGATGTAGAAATAGCGTAATGATGTAGAAATAGCGTAATGATGTAGAAATAGCGTAATGATGTAGAAATAGTGTATTGATGTAGAAATAGCGTAATGACGTAGAAATAGCGTAATAATGTAGAAATAGCGTAATGATGTAGAAATAGCGTAATGATGTAGAAATAGCGTATTGACGTAGAAATAGCGTAATGACGTAGAAATACCGTAATGACGTAGAAATAGCGTAATGACGTAGAAATAGCGTAATGACGTAGAAATAGCGTAATGACGTAGAAATAGCGTAATGACGTAGAAATAGCGTAATGACGTAGAAATAGCGTAATGATAATGATGTAGAAATAGCATAATGACGTAGATATAGCGTAATGACGTAGAAATAGCGTAATGACGTAGAAATAGCGTAATGATGTAGAAATAGCGTAATGATTTAGAAATAGCGTATTGATGTAGAAATAGCGTAATGATGTAGAAATAGCGTAATGATGTAGAAATAGCGTAATGATGTAGAAATAGCGTAATGATGTAGAAATAGTGTAATGATGTAGAAATAGCGTAATGACGTAGAAATAGCGTAATGACGTAGAAATAGCGTAATGATGTAGAAATAGCGTAATGATGTAGAAATAGTGTAATGATGTAGAAATAGCGTAATGATGTAGAAATAGCGTAATGATGTAGAAATAGCGTAATGATGTAGAAATAGTGTAGTGATGTAGAAATAGCGTAATGATGTAGAAATGACTTATATTCATTCATACAAACAAATAAAGAACCAGTGCAGGAGGATAGTTATGCGCAGACAGCAGAAACTCTGTATATCGTGAGCGCATGTCAAACAGTATATCCCGATTTAAGCTTGTGACATAAACACACACATCGCCCGATCACATGTTCAGCGCTCATGTAAACACTACGCTAGCATTCATCAGCCGGAATGAATTCAGTCCGACTGAAACACAAGTTGTGCATGTGAACGCAGCCGGCTTCCCTTGCAGATGCAGAGCTGCGCCTGATGGGATCAGGACAGTGATGATGTCGTGTGTGTGTGTGTGTGTGTGTGTGTGTGTGTTGTAATGCTCACTCTTTGCTCTGTGTGTTTGGAGCAGCGATCGGGTCTCCCTTCAAGCCCATGGAGAGTTACCAGTACTCAGGTCAGTTCCTGTCCATGTCCTGAAAGCATAAATCCAAACCCGACCCACAATGCCTCACTCACTTAAACACAAACACTAATGAGCGCCTCTAAACGTGAGCTTTAACTGGCTGAGGCGTGGTGGGTTGGGTTAGAAGCTGTGTGTGACGTGTTCTGACATCAGCCCTGTGTGTGTGTGTGTGTGTGTTAGCGGTGGAGCGTAATAACCTGATGCGGTTGTCCCAGAGTATTCCATTCACCCCAGTCCCCCCTCGAGGTAAGACACACTCCTGGCCTCCTGTCCCATCATGCTTTGCTGTTTTTCATGTAGTTCTGGGTGGTGTTTGTTAGGGCTGTCAAATTAAAATGTGAATTTCGAATATTCGTAGAATTAGAAAAAAATGCACATTCGAATACAAAAACTGTGCATTAGAATTGTTGGTGTCGATGCGCGCGAGACATGTTAGCGTCTGTTAGCTTCTGTTAGCTTCTCCAGTATACAGCGCTGGATTACGTTGCTAATGTGAAAAGTGGCTGACGAAAACTCTGTGGGAAAGATGGTGCAACGACACACCTGACCAAACCTGCACATCGGTCAGAGCGGAGTGTGTGTGTGTTTTCATCAGCTGGAAACACTGTCAACAGAGCGTGTGTGTGTGTGTGTGTGTGTGTGTGTTCGTACTTGTTCTCTCTGTTGAAAGTGGGCACGGCTGTGTGTGTTTTCATCAGCTGGAAACACTGTCAACAGAGCGTGTGTGTGAGTGTTTGTGTGTGTGTGTGTGTGTGAGTGTGAAAGCGCTCAGTGTGTGTGTGTGTGTAAAAGCACTCAGCATGTGAGTGAGTGAGTGTGTGTAATGCACTATTGTAACCTAATTTTCCTTGCATGCTCATTAAGGAAATTATATTCTATTTAAAAACAATTGTTTAAAAAGTTAATGCACGATATAAAGCCGCTGGAAGTGGTTTATACTGCGCCCTCTTGTGGACACAGGAGTGTTGCCTTTAGAATTCAAATATAGTTAGAATTTCGTTAATATCTAAGAAAGAAATTTGAATTGAGCTTTTCTGCCATTTTGACAGCCCTAGTGTGTGTTCAGAGCAGCCAGCCCTACGCTGCATTACTGTGTGTGTGTGTGTGTGTGTGTGTGTGTGTGTGTGTGGTGCAGGCGAGCCCGTGACCGTGTACCGCCTGGAGGAGAGCTCCCCCAACAGCATCAATAACAGCATGTCGTCGTGGGCTCAGCGCGGGCTGTGTGCGAAGATCGAGTTCCTCAGTAAGGAGGAGATGGGCGGCGGCCTGCGGCGCGCGCTGAAGGTGCTGTGCACCTGGTCCGAGTACGACATCCTCAAGCCCGGACACCTGTACATCGTCAAGTCCTTCCTGCCCGAGGTGGTCAACACCTGGCAGACCATCTACAGAGAGGAGACAGTGCTGCACCTCTGCCTCAGGGTACACACACACACACACACACACACACACACACCTCTGCCTCAGGGTACACACACACACACACACACACACACACACACACACCTCTGCCTCAGGGTACACACACACACACACACACACCTCTGCCTCAGGGTACACACACACACACACACACACACCTCTGCCTCAGGGTACACACACACACACACACACACACACACACACACCTCTGCCTCAGGGTACACACACACACACACCTCTGCCTCAGGGTACACACACACACACACACACACACACACACACCTCTGCCTCAGGGTACACACACACACACACACACACACACCTCTGCCTCAGGGTACACACACACACACACACACACACACACCTCTGCCTCAGGGTACACACACACACACACACACCTCTGCCTCAGGGTACACACACACACACACACACACACACCTCTGCCTCAGGGTACACACACACACACACACACACACACCTCTGCCTCAGGGTACACACACACACACACACACACACACCTCTGCCTCAGGGTACACACACACACACACACACACACACACACACACACCTCTGCCTCAGGGTACACACACACACACACACACACACACACACACACACCTCTGCCTCAGGGTACACACACACACACACACACACACCTCTGCCTCAGGGTACACACACACACACACACACACACACACCTCTGCCTCAGGGTACACACACACACACACACACACACACACCTCTGCCTCAGGGTACACACACACACACACACACACACACACCTCTGCCTCAGGGTACACACACACACACACACACCTCTGCCTCAGGGTACACACACACACACACACACACACCTCTGCCTCAGGGTACACACACACACACACACCTCTGCCTCAGGGTACACACACACACACACACCTCTGCCTCAGGGTACACACACACACACACACACCTCTGCCTCAGGGTACACACACACACACACACACACCTCTGCCTCAGGGTACACACACACACACACACACACACCTCTGCCTCAGGCCCGGATTGGCTAATCGGGAGCACCGGGAGAATTCCCGGTGGGCCGGTCTGTTTTATTGGCCAGGAGGGCCGGTGTTGTCATGGCACTGGGTTGAATGCTTTATATAGGCTCCAGTCACAGCTTTCTGAGTGTATAATGAACGTTGAGAAATAATTGACTAATATTAACTCTAATTTGGTGCTGCAATGATTTGCATATCGCAACGATAACCGACCTCATAATCTGAGCTGCTTGCGTATTCAAACACCGCTCGTCGGCAATGGCAAAATGTTGGAGATGACCGATCAAAGCAAGCGGGATTTATGTTCGCGAGCCGCGGCCGCGAGCGAATCCCAACGCGACGCTTCACGAGATAAGATGCAAGTGGCCAAACTAAACAGCTGTTTTAATTACGAAAGAAGTTTTAAACGACTGAAAGAAATAATCAGTTTGTGAAGACTGTATCAATCAAAGCTCAGCTTCGGGAAGGGGATATTTAGGTAACCTAAAGATAAAGAGACTGAGAGAAGAAGAATGAGAGAAGATGGAGATGAGAAATGAGAGCAGGAAGAGGAATGCATACTGTGCCCAGAATGAGAATAACTTTACAATGGATTCCTATTTAACACAGACATACATAATGTTCTTTGCCAATGATGATCAGCTAGTGTAAAAATAAACTCAATTTAACAACACAAGTACATATATTATATTATATATTAGGGGTGGGCGATATGGCAAAAATATCATATCACGATTTTTTTCAGGAAAATCACGATTAACGATTTTATATATATTTTTTTTTTTATCACGATTCTTTTTCATGTTGGTTTTACTATTTTGCAAGTGACTGAGCATTACAGCCAAACTAATGTCCCTATTTTAAAAAAAAGACTTATAGGTAACAAAAGAAAAAAGAATGGCAGACATTTAGGCCAAAGTGGCAAAGATAAAAATCTTTATCATTATTTTCTTTGTTATTAAGAACTCTGCCTCAGGGTACACACACACACACACACACACACCTCTGCCTCAGGGTACACACACACACACACACACACACCTCTGCCTCAGGGTACACACACACACACACACACACACCTCTGCCTCAGGGTACACACACACACACACACACACACCTCTGCCTCAGGGTACACACACACACACACACACACACCTCTGCCTCAGGGTACACACACACACACACACACACACCTCTGCCTCAGGGTACACACACACACACACACACACACCTCTGCCTCAGGGTACACACACACACACACACACACACCTCTGCCTCAGGGTACACACACACACACACACACACACCTCTGCCTCAGGGTACACACACACACACACACACACACCTCTGCCTCAGGGTACACACACACACACACACACACACCTCTGCCTCAGGGTACACACACACACACACACACACACACACACCTCTGCCTCAGGGTACACACACACACACACACACCTCTGCCTCAGGGTACACACACACACACACACACACACACCTCTGCCTCAGGGTACACACACACACACACACACACACCTCTGCCTCAGGGTACACACACACACACACACACACACCTCTGCCTCAGGGTACACACACACACACACACTGCCTCAGGGTACACACACACACACACCTCTGCCTCAGGGTACACACACACACACACACACACACCTCTGCCTCAGGGTACACACACACACACACACACACACACACCTCTGCCTCAGGGTACACACACACACACACACACCTCTGCCTCAGGGTACACACACACACACACCTCTGCCTCAGGGTACACACACACACACACACACACACACACACACACACAGATGAGCCAGTAGTCATGTGACAATCACTGAAACTCACAACATTTGAATGGAATATACATTTTATATCAATATGGTAATTAATGTGATGAACGAGTTGGCTCAAACGTAAGCTAAAATGAGTTATCTAGATTACATTACTAACTACACTTGTCATGTCTAATGGGTAGCGGACTGCGTGTGTGTGCCAGCACTGAGCGTGTGTGTGTGTGTGTGTTCCTGCACAGGAGATTCAGCAGCAGAGAGCGGCCCAGAAACTCACGTTTGCCTTCAATCAGATCCGACCCAAAACCATCCCGTACTCACCCAGGTACTGTACACACACACACACACACACACACACCCAGGTACTGTACACACACACACACACACACACCCAGGTACTGTACACACACACACACACACCCAGGTACTGTACACACACACACACACACACACACCCAGGTACTGTACACACACACACACACACACACCCAGGTACTGTACACACACACACACACACACACACACACACACTCACCCAGGCAGTGTTGTAGTCGAGTCACCAACTGTCGAGTCCGAGTCGAAATGATACACACTTAAGCCAAATCAAGCCACATGTTTCAGGCACTCTTTCTTGCAGCTAGAAATGTGTGTGATATCACTAGAATTGCCTTTGACCGGAGTTCAAATCATTGTAGCTGTGGCACGATTATATTTATTTAATTGTTTAAATACATTTTTTGGATGATCAGTCAACTGGAATGGATAAAAAACACAAAAAAGAAAGCCTAATTGGACAGAGGAGGAGAAATACATTCTTCTTGACGAATATGGTAAAAGAAAAACAATTTTGAAATTTTGAAAAGCAAACTAATCCCAATGTAACTGCGGCAAAACCCAGCAAATGCAGTGCTATAAGCAGTTGTAACTCCACAGGAAAAGAGTGGTTGCGATGTGTGACATAGTCAAGGTCGCCGTCTAGTTTATTAGCTAAAATAAACATAATTGTGTTATTGTATGATAAGCGGGATTAAGCGCCGCGCGCGTCCGACTGTGGCTCAGCGCCAGCCATAGCACAGTTTAAATCAGTGATGTCACGTCACTGCGTCCGCTCCTCAGTGGTCAGCCCGGCTGCTGCAGAGCGCGCTGATTAGATGTAGAGGAACTCATCCAGGGTTCCAGACTGCGACCAAATTGGTCGCATATGTGACCATTTTTTTAGAATGTGCGAGTTAAAATGTTATGTGGCTGCATTTGTGCGAGTGGACGCTTGAGCAACAGAACGCCGCTGTATCAGCTGCTGCAGTCCGTAACTTATGTTCAAAATGAACGAGTAGGCTACATCATGAATCCATTTCCAAACCGTGTTTTTGACTTATTCTGAATCACTACGGTACGCCTATAATAAGTGTTTATATTCGGACTATTTTATCCCGGGGTCGTCTCGGCTGCGGAGTAGCCCAGTGCCTGCGTGACTCGCCATAGACATTAACGGAGAGAAGTAGTTCCGGCTACAGTGTTCTTCCGCAAGACACGTGCAGTTTATTTATTGACGAACGTGTGTGTGTGTGTGTGTGTGCAGGTTCCTGGAGGTGTTCCTGCTGTACTGTCACTCATGTGTGTGTGTGTGTGTGCAGGTTCCTGGAGGTGTTCCTGCTGTACTGCCACTCCGCCGGTCAGTGGTTCGCTATAGAGGAGTGCATCACTGGAGATTTCCGCAAGTTTAATAACAACAACGGGGATGAAATCGTCCCGACGAACCTACTGGAGGAAACCATGCTGGCCTTCAGCCACTGGACGTACGAGTACACACGCGGAGAGCTGCTCGTGCTCGACCTGCAGGGTGTGTGTGTGTGTGTGATCCTCACTGCTCAATCACAGCATTCGGACTCCACTCGTCTCGTGCGCTCTGGTGCGCTCACTCACTTCTGACCGGAGGATTTTACGTTTAGTTTTTGTAGACTTACTACAAGTTTACTTCCTCACAATGGTACGAAACTTGGTAAAGGTTTAATGGTCCTGAAACAATAGTCGCACTTCAGTCAGAAACGAGCGCATTGTAAATGAATGAGAGTTTCCTCTAGTGGAAGCGTGTGGAACTGCAGCCGAACACACTCTCACTGACGCTCGATTACTGAGAGATCGGCTCACATGTGGAACACACTGGGGGAGAGTTATGGCTTTGAATTGCTCACAGTTTTAGAGTAAAATGTGATTTTGAAAATATATATTTCATATAAAAATCTAAAAGAGTCTATCAAAAAACATTTTCTGGATTGCATTTTTCATAGCAATACACATAAAATTCTGTAACTTTTTTTTTAAGTTCACTTTTTAAACCTGTATTTACTTCAGCAATAATCTGCCGAGTGTCGTCTCTGAGAAGAGACCAAACTTCAGTCTGTCCTCTGAAGCGTTCAAGATTTACCAGTGTACCACAATTTTCAGGTCTACGCTCAAAAAGTGAATAAATGGATTATAAAAACAGCGTAAATATAATTCAGTAAAACAAAATCCCCTAAAAATACAAATATTAAATAAAAAACATTACCAAATTAAAATATAGTACATTTATTTAATTGACAAAAAAAAAAATCTGTAATTTTTGACCGACACGTGAAGAGCACCAGAGTTCACAACAGCAGTAGCTTAACATCTCTGTTACACCTGTGTAACGCCGTCATCTGCTCTGTGTGTGTGTGTGTGTGTGTGTCTGTAAACTGCTCTCTCTCTGCAGGAGTGGGCGAGATACTGACGGACCCGTCGGTCATCAAGAGTGGAGAGAAAGGGTCAGTTTTCCAACAAACGAAGTGGATCTCAGAAGACCAAACAAAAGAAAATAAAGCTTGTTTTAAGTTCTTTAAAACTTATGAAACGATAGTTTATTAATGTGCTTTTCTGTATTTGAACACACCAGGTCTTACGACATGATCTTCGGCCCCGCGAACCTGGGAGACGACGCCATCCGAAACTTCCGCGCTAAACACCACTGCAACTCCTGCTGCCGCAAACTCAAGCTCCCAGGTGAGCGAGTCGTGGAGTATCATCCATAACTCTACACTGACATCCATAACTCTACACTGACATCCATAACTCTACACTGACATCCATAACTCTACACTGACATCCATAACTCTACAGTGACATCCATAACTCTACACTGACATCCATAACTCTACACTGACATCCATAACTCTACACTGACATCCATAACTCTACACTGACATCCATAACTCTACACTGACATCCATAACTCTACACTGACATCCATAACTCTACAGTGACATCCAGTGACATCCGTAACTCTACAGTGACATCCATAACTCTACACTGACATCCATAACTCTACAGTGACATCCATAACTCTACACTGACATCCGTAACTCTACAGTGACATCCGTAACTCTACAGTGACATCCGTAACTCTACACTGACATCCGTAACTCTACACTGACATCCATAACTCTACACTGACATCCATAACTTTACACTGACATCCATAACTCTACAGTGACATCCGTAACTCTACAGTGACATCCGTAACTCTACAGTGACATCCATAACTCTACACTGACATCCATAACTCTACACTGACATCCATAACTCTACACTGACATCCGTAACTCTACACTGACATCCAGAACTCTACACTGACATCCAGAACTCTACACTGACATCCAGAACTCTACACTGACATCCAGAACTCTACACTGACATCCAGAACTCTACACTGACATCCAGAACTCTACACTGACATCCATAACTCTACACTGACATCCATAACTCTACACTGACATCCATAACTCTACACTGACATCCATAACTCTACACTGACATCCATAACTCTACAGTGACATCCGTAACTCTACACTGACATCCGTAACTCTACACTGACATCCGTAACTCTACACTGACATCCGTAACTCTACAGTGACATCCGTAACTCTACAGTGACATCCGTAACTCTACAGTGACATCCGTAACTCTACACTGACATCCGTAACTCTACACTGACATCCGTAACTCTACACTGACATCCGTAACTCTACAGTGACATCCATAACTCTACAGTGACATCCATAACTCTACACTGACATCCATAACTCTACAGTGACATCCATAACTACTCTACACTGACATCCATAACTCTACACTGACATCCACAACTCTACACTGACATCCGTAACTCTACACTGACATCCATAACTCTACACTGACATCCGTAACTCTACACTGACATCCATAACTCTACACTGACATCCATAACTACTCTACACTGACATCCATAACTCTACAGTGACATCCATAACTCTACACTGACATCCATAACTCTACACTGACATCCATAACTCTACACTGACATCCATAACTCTACACTGACATCCATAACTCTACACTGACATCCATAACTCTACAGTGACATCCATAACTCTACACTGACATCCATAACTCTACACTGACATCCATAACTCTACACTGACATCCATAACTACTCTACACTGACATCCATAACTACTCTACACTGACATCCATAACTCTACACTGACATCCGTAACTCTACACTGACATCCGTAACTCTACACTGACATCCGTAACTCTACACTGACATCCGTAACTCTACACTGACATCCATAACTACTCTACACTGACATCCGCAACTCTACACTGACATCCGTAACTCTACACTGACATCCGTAACTCTACACTGACATCCATAACTCTACACTGACATCCATAACTCTACACTGACATCCATAACTCTACACTGACATCCATAACTCTACACTGACATCCATAACTCTACACTGACATCCATAACTCTACAGTGACATCCATAACTCTACACTGACATCCATAACTCTACACTGACATCCATAACTACTCTACACTGACATCCATAACTACTCTACACTGACATCCATAACTACTCTACACTGACATCCACAACTCTACACTGACATCCACAACTCTACACTGACATCCACTACACTGACATCCACAACTCTACACTGACATCCACAACTCTACACTGACATCCACAACTCTACACTGACATCCATAACTCTACACTGACATCCATAACTCTACACTGACATCCGTAACTCTACACTGACATCCGTAACTCTACACTGACATCCGTAACTCTACACTGACATCCACAACTCTACACTGACATCCGTAACTCTACACTGACATCCGTAACTACACTGACATCCGTAACTCTACACTGACATCCGTAACTCTACAGTGACATCCGTAACTCTACAGTGACATCCGTAACTCTACAGTGACATCCGTAACTGTACAGTGACATCCGTAACTCTACAGTGACATCCGTAACTCTACACTGACATCCGTAACTCTACACTGACATCCGTAACTCTACACTGACATCCGTAACTCTACAGTGACATCCGTAACTCTACAGTGACATCCGTAACTGTACAGTGACATCCGTAACTCTACACTGACATCCGTAACTCTACACTGACATCCGTAACTCTACACTGACATCCGTAACTCTACACTGACATCCGTAACTCTACAGTGACATCCGTAACTCTACAGTGACATCCGTAACTCTACAGTGACATCCGTAACTCTACAGTGACATCCGTAACTCTACACTGACATCCGTAACTCTACAGTGACATCCGTAACTCTACAGTGACATCCGTGACATCCGTAACTCTACACTGACATCCGTAACTCTACACTGACATCCGTAACTCTACACTGACATCCATAACTACTCTACACTGACATCCGTAACTCTACACTGACATCCGTAACTCTACACTGACATCCGTAACTCTACACTGACATCCGTAACTCTACACTGACATCCGTAACTCTACACTGACATCCGTAACTCTACACTGACATCCATAACTCTACACTGACATCCATAACTCTACAGTGACATCCATAACTACTCTACACTGACATCCATAACTCTACAGTGACATCCATAACTCTACAGTGACATCCGTAACTCTACACTGACATCCGTAACTCTACACTGACATCCATAACTCTACACTGACATCCATAACTCTACACTGACATCCATAACTACTCTACACTGACATCCATAACTCTACAGTGACATCCGTAACTCTACAGTGACATCCGTAACTCTACACTGACATCCGTAACTCTACACTGACATCCGTAACTCTACAGTGACATCCGTAACTCTACAGTGACATCCGTGACATCCGTAACTCTACACTGACATCCGTAACTCTACACTGACATCCGTAACTCTACACTGACATCCATAACTACTCTACACTGACATCCGCAACTCTACACTGACATCCGTAACTCTACACTGACATCCGTAACTCTACACTGACATCCGTAACTCTACACTGACATCCGTAACTCTACACTGACATCCGTAACTCTACACTGACATCCATAACTCTACAGTGACATCCATAACTACTCTACACTGACATCCATAACTCTACAGTGACATCCATAACTCTACAGTGACATCCGTAACTCTACACTGACATCCGTAACTCTACACTGACATCCATAACTCTACACTGACATCCATAACTCTACAGTGACATCCATAACTACTCTACACTGACATCCATAACTCTACAGTGACATCCATAACTCTACAGTGACATCCGTAACTCTACACTGACATCCGTAACTCTACACTGACATCCATAACTCTACACTGACATCCATAACTACTCTACACTGACATCCATAACTCTACAGTGACATCCATAACTCTACAGTGACATCCGTAACTCTACACTGACATCCATAACTCTACACTGACATCCATAACTCTACACTGACATCCATAACTCTACACTGACATCCATAACTCTACAGTGACATCCATGACATCCGTAACTCTACACTGACATCCGTAACTCTACACTGACATCCGTAACTCTACACTGACATCCATAACTACTCTACACTGACATCCGCAACTCTACACTGACATCCGTAACTCTACACTGACATCCGTAACTCTACACTGACATCCGTAACCACTGACATCCATAACTCTACAGTGACATCCGTAACTCTACAGTGACATCCGTAACTCTACACTGACATCCGTAACTCTACACTGACATCCGTAACTCTACAGTGACATCCGTAACTCTACAGTGACATCCGTGACATCCGTAACTCTACACTGACATCCGTAACTCTACACTGACATCCGTAACTCTACACTGACATCCATAACTACTCTACACTGACATCCGCAACTCTACACTGACATCCGTAACTCTACACTGACATCCGTAACTCTACACTGACATCCGTAACTCTACACTGACATCCGTAACTCTACACTGACATCCGTAACTCTACACTGACATCCATAACTCTACAGTGACATCCATAACTACTCTACACTGACATCCATAACTCTACAGTGACATCCATAACTCTACAGTGACATCCGTAACTCTACACTGACATCCGTAACTCTACACTGACATCCATAACTCTACACTGACATCCATAACTCTACAGTGACATCCATAACTACTCTACACTGACATCCATAACTCTACAGTGACATCCATAACTCTACAGTGACATCCGTAACTCTACACTGACATCCGTAACTCTACACTGACATCCATAACTCTACACTGACATCCATAACTACTCTACACTGACATCCATAACTCTACAGTGACATCCATAACTCTACAGTGACATCCGTAACTCTACACTGACATCCATAACTCTACACTGACATCCATAACTCTACACTGACATCCATAACTCTACACTGACATCCATAACTCTACAGTGACATCCATGACATCCGTAACTCTACACTGACATCCGTAACTCTACACTGACATCCGTAACTCTACACTGACATCCATAACTACTCTACACTGACATCCGCAACTCTACACTGACATCCGTAACTCTACACTGACATCCGTAACTCTACACTGACATCCGTAACTCTACACTGACATCCGTAACTCTACACTGACATCCATAACTCTACAGTGACATCCATAACTACTCTACACTGACATCCATAACTCTACAGTGACATCCATAACTCTACAGTGACATCCGTAACTCTACACTGACATCCATAACTCTACACTGACATCCATAACTCTACACTGACATCCATAACTCTACACTGACATCCATAACTCTACAGTGACATCCATAACTCTACAGTGACATCCATAACTCTACACTGACATCCATAACTCTACACTGACATCCATAACTCTACACTGACATCCATAACTACTCTACACTGACATCCGTAACTCTACACTGACATCCGTAACTCTACACTGACATCCGTAACTCTACAGTGACATCCGTAACTCTACACTGACATCCACAACTCTACACTGACATCCACAACTCTACACTGACATCCGTAACTCTACACTGACATCCGTAACTCTACACTGACATCCGTAACTACACTGACATCCGTAACTCTACACTGACATCCGTAACTCTACAGTGACATCCGTAACTCTACAGTGAGATCCGTAACTCTACAGTGACATCCGTAACTGTACAGTGACATCCATAACTCTACACTGACATCCGTAACTACACTGACATCCGTAACTCTACACTGACATCCGTAACTCTACAGTGACATCCGTAACTCTACAGTGACATCCGTAACTCTACAGTGACATCCGTAACTCTACAGTGACATCCGTAACTCTACAGTGACATCCGTAACTCTACACTGACATCCGTAACTCTACAGTGACATCCGTAACTCTACAGTGACATCCGTGACATCCGTAACTCTACACTGACATCCGTAACTCTACACTGACATCCATAACTACTCTACACTGACATCCGTAACTCTACACTGACATCCGTAACTCTACACTGACATCCGTAACTCTACACTGACATCCGTAACTCTACACTGACATCCATAACTCTACAGTGACATCCATAACTCTACAGTGACATCCATAACTACTCTACACTGACATCCATAACTCTACACTGACATCCGTAACTCTACACTGACATCCGTAACTCTACACTGACATCCGTAACTCTACACTGACATCCGTAACTCTACACTGACATCCGTAACTCTACAGTGACATCCGTAACTCTACAGTGACATCCGTAACTCTACACTGACATCCGTAACTCTACACTGACATCCGTAACTCTACACTGACATCCGTAACTCTACACTGACATCCGTAACTCTACACTGACATCCGTAACTCTACACTGACATCCATAACTCTACACTGACATCCGTAACTCTACACTGACATCCGTAACTCTACACTGACATCCGTAACTCTACAGTGACATCCGTAACTCTACACTGACATCCACAACTCTACACTGACATCCACAACTCTACACTGACATCCGTAACTCTACACTGACATCCGTAACTACACTGACATCCGTAACTCTACACTGACATCCGTAACTCTACACTGACATCCGTAACTCTACAGTGACATCCGTAACTGTACAGTGACATCCGTAACTGTACAGTGACATCCGTAACTCTACAGTGACATCCATAACTCTACACTGACATCCGTAACTACACTGACATCCGTAACTCTACACTGACATCCGTAACTCTACACTGACATCCGTAACTCTACAGTGACATCCGTAACTGTACAGTGACATCCGTAACTCTACACTGACATCCGTAACTCTACACTGACATCCGTAACTCTACACTGACATCCGTAACTCTACACTGACATCCGTAACTCTACACTGACATCCGTAACTCTACACTGACATCCGTAACTCTACAGTGACATCCGTAACTGTACAGTGACATCCGTAACTCTACAGTGACATCCGTAACTCTACAGTGACATCCGTAACTCTACACTGACATCCGTAACTCTACAGTGACATCCGTAACTCTACAGTGACATCCGTGACATCCGTAACTCTACACTGACATCCGTAACTCTACACTGACATCCGTAACTCTACACTGACATCCATAACTACTCTACACTGACATCCGCAACTCTACACTGACATCCGTAACTCTACACTGACATCCGTAACTCTACACTGACATCCGTAACTCTACACTGACATCCGTAACTCTACACTGACATCCGTAACTCTACAGTGACATCCATAACTACTCTACACTGACATCCATAACTCTACAGTGACATCCATAACTCTACACTGACATCCGTAACTCTACACTGACATCCGTAACTCTACACTGACATCCATAACTCTACACTGACATCCATAACTCTACACTGACATCCATAACTCTACAGTGACATCCATAACTCTACACTGACATCCATAACTCTACACTGACATCCATAACTACTCTACACTGACATCCATAACTACTCTACACTGACATTCATAACTCTACACTGACATCCACAACTCTACACTGACATCCACAACTCTACAGTGACATCCGTAACTCTACAGTGACATCCGTGACATCCGTAACTCTACACTGACATCCGTAACTCTACACTGACATCCGTAACTCTACACTGACATCCATAACTACTCTACACTGACATCCGTAACTCTACACTGACATCCGTAACTCTACACTGACATCCGTAACTCTACACTGACATCCGTAACTCTACACTGACATCCGTAACTCTACACTGACATCCGTAACTCTACACTGACATCCGTAACTCTACACTGACATCCGTAACTCTACAGTGACATCCATAACTACTCTACACTGACATCCACAACTCTACACTGACATCCACTACACTGACATCCACAACTCTACACTGACATCCACAACTCTACACTGACATCCATAACTCTACACTGACATCCATAACTCTACACTGACATCCATAACTCTACACTGACATCCGTAACTCTACACTGACATCCATAACTCTACACTGACATCCATAACTCTACACTGACATCCGTAACTCTACACTGACATCCGTAACTCTACACTGACATCCGTAACTCTACAGTGACATCCGTAACTCTACACTGACATCCACAACTCTACACTGACATCCACAACTCTACACTGACATCCGTAACTCTACACTGACATCCGTAACTCTACACTGACATCCGTAACTACACTGACATCCGTAACTCTACACTGACATCCGTAACTCTACAGTGACATCCGTAACTCTACAGTGACATCCGTAACTCTACAGTCACATCCGTAACTGTACAGTGACATCCATAACTCTACACTGACATCCGTAACTACACTGACATCCGTAACTCTACACTGACATCCGTAACTCTACAGTGACATCCGTAACTGTACAGTGACATCCGTAACTGTACAGTGACATCCGTAACTCTACAGTGACATCCGTAACTGTACAGTGACATCCGTAACTCTACAGTGACATCCGTAACTCTACAGTGACATCCGTAACTCTACACTGACATCCGTAACTCTACAGTGACATCCGTAACTCTACAGTGACATCCGTGACATCCGTAACTCTACACTGACATCCGTAACTCTACACTGACATCCATAACTACTCTACACTGACATCCGCAACTCTACACTGACATCCGTAACTCTACACTGACATCCGTAACTCTACACTGACATCCGTAACTCTACACTGACATCCGTAACTCTACACTGACATCCGTAACTCTACAGTGACATCCATAACTACTCTACACTGACATCCATAACTACTCTACACTGACATCCGTAACTCTACACTGACATCCGTAACTCTACACTGACATCCGTAACTCTACACTGACATCCGTAACTCTACACTGACATCCGTAACTCTACACTGACATCCGTAACTCTACACTGACATCCGTAACTCTACACTGACATCCGTAACTCTACAGTGACATCCGTAACTGTACAGTGACATCCGTAACTCTACACTGACATCCGGAACTCTACACTGACATCCGGAACTCTACAGTGACATCCGGAACTCTACAGTGACATCCGTAACTCTACAGTGACATCCGTAACTCTACACTGACATCCGTAACTCTACACTGACATCCGTAACTCTACACTGACATCCGTAACTCTACACTGACATCCGTAACTGTACACTGACATCCGTAACTCTACACTGACATCCATAACTGTACACTGACATCCATAACTGTACACTGACATCCGTAACTCTACACTGACATCCGTAACTCTACACTGACATCCGTAACTCTACACTGACATCCGGAACTCTACACTGACATCCGGAACTCTACACTGACATCCGGAACTCTACAGTGACATCCGTAACTCTACAGTGACATCCGTAACTCTACACTGACATCCGTAACTCTACACTGACATCCGTAACTCTACACTGACATCCGTAACTCTACACTGACATCCGTAACTCTACACTGACATCCGGAACTCTACACTGACATCCGGAACTCTACAGTGACATCCGTAACTCTACAGTGACATCCGTAACTCTACAGTGACATCCGTAACTCTACAGTGACATCCGTAACTCTACACTGACATCCGTAACTCTACACTGACATCATAACTCTACACTGACATCCATAACTCTACACTGACATCCGTAACTCTACTCTGACATCCATAACTCTACACTGACATCATAACTCTACACTGACATCCATAACTCTACTCTGACATCCGTAACTCTACACTGACATCATAACTCTACACTGACATCCATAACTCTACTCTGACATCCGTAACTCTACTCTGACATCCGTAACTCTACACTGACATCATAACTCTACACTGACATCCATAACTCTACACTGACATCCAGAACTCTACACTGACATCCGTAACTCTACACTGACATCCGTAACTCTACACTGACATCCGTAACTCTACACTGACATCCGTAACTCTACACTGACATCCGTAACTCTACACTGACATCCATAACTCTACACTGACATCCATAACTACTCTACACTGACATCCATAACTCTACACTGACATCCGTAACTCTATACTGACATCCGTAACTCTACAGTACACTGACATCCATAACTCTACACTGACATCATAACTCTACACTGACATCCATAACTCTACTCTGACATCCGTAACTCTACACTGACATCATAACTCTACACTGACATCATAACTCTACACTGACATCCATAACTCTACTCTGACATCCGTAACTCTACACTGACATCATAACTCTACAGTGACATCCATAACTCTACACTGACATCCGGAACTCTACAGTGACATCCGTAACTCTACAGTGACATCCGTAACTCTACAGTGACATCCATAACTCTACACTGACATCCGTAACTCTACACTGACATCCGTAACTCTACACTGACATCCGTAACTCTACTCTGACATCCGTAACTCTACACTGACATCATAACTCTACAGTGACATCCATAACTCTACACTGACATCCGTAACTCTACACTGACATCATAACTCTACACTGACATCCAGAACTCTACACTGACATCCAGAACTCTACACTGACATCCGTAACTCTACACTGACATCCATAACTCTACAGTGACATCCATAACTCTACACTGACATCCGTAACTCTACACTGACATCATAACTCTACACTGACATCCAGAACTCTACACTGACATCCAGAACTCTACTCTGACATCCGTAACTCTACACTGACATCATAACTCTACAGTGACATCCATAACTCTACACTGACATCCGTAACTCTACACTGACATCATAACTCTACACTGACATCCAGAACTCTACACTGACATCCAGAACTCTACACTGACATCCGTAACTCTACAGTGACATCCATAACTCTACACTGACATCCGTAACTCTACACTGACATCATAACTCTACACTGACATCCGTAACTCTACACTGACATCATAACTCTACACTGACATCCAGAACTCTACACTGACATCCGTAACTCTACACTGACATCCGTAACTCTACAGTGACATCCGTAACTCTACACTGACATCCGTAACTCTACAGTGACATCCGTAACTCTACACTGACATCCGTAACTCTACACTGACATCCGTAACTCTACACTGACATCCGTAACTCTACACTGACATCCGTAACTCTACAGTGACATCCGTAACTCTACAGTGACATCCGTAACTCTACAGTGACATCCGTAACTCTACAGTGACATCCGTTACTCTACACTGACATCCGTAACTCTACACTACAGTGACATCCGTAACTCTACAGTGACATCCGTAACTCTACAGTGATATCCGTAACTCTACAGTGACATCCGTAACTCTACAGTGACATCCGTAACTCTACACTGACATCCGTAACTCTACACTGACATCCGTAACTCTACACTGACATCCGTAACTCTACACTGACATCATAACTCTACACTGACATCCGTAACTCTACTCTGACATCCGTAACTCTACACTGACATCCGTAACTCTACACTGACATCCGTAACTCTACAGTGACATCCGTAACTCTACAGTGACATCCGTAACTCTACAGTGACATCCGTAACTCTACACTGACATCCGTAACTCTACAGTGACATCCGTAACTCTACACTGACATCCGTAACTCTACACTGACATCCATAACTACTCTACACTGACATCCATAACTCTACACTGACATCCGTAACTCTACACTGACATCCACAACTCTACAGTGACATCCATAACTACTCTACACTGACATCCATAACTCTACACTGACATCCGTAACTCTACACTGACATCCATAACTCTACAGTGACATCCATAACTACTCTACACTGACATCCATAACTCTACACTGACATCCGTAACTCTATACTGACATCCATAACTCTACAGTACACTGACATCCATAACTCTACACTGACATCATAACTCTACACTGACATCATAACTCTACACTGACATCCGTAACTCTACACTGACATCCATAACTCTACACTGACATCCATAACTCTACACTGACATCCATAACTCTACTCTGACATCCAGAACTCTACACTGACATCATAACTCTACACTGACATCATAACTCTACACTGACATCCATAACTCTACTCTGACATCCATAACTCTACACTGACATCATAACTCTACACTGACATCATAACTCTACACTGACATCCATAACTCTACACTGACATCCGTAACTCTACACTGACATCCGTAACTCTACACTGACATCCGTAACTCTACACTGACATCCGTGACTCTACACTGACATCCGTAACTCTACAGTGACATCCGTAACTCTACACTGACATCCGTAACTCTACAGTGACATCCGTAACTCTACACTGACATCCATAACTCTACACTGACATCCATAACTCTACTCTGACATCCGTAACTCTACACTGACATCCATAACTCTACACTGACATCCATAACTCTACATTTTCAGTTTTTCCCCCTAGCTGAGGAACAATAAAACATTGACAGCCAATCAGAATCCCTCCTGCTTTAAAGAGCATTTAAAGTGGCAGACGACAGAACTAGAGCCCGCTTCTAATAAACTGTTCTGGTGTCGGTGTGACTGTTATTGCAGATTTGGTTATTAAACTCGTTGGTGTGAACTAGGGCTGTCAAAGAAAAATTCTCATTTCTAACATTTGTCGAATTTAAAAAGAAAACTGCACATTCGGATACAAAACCCGTGCATTTGATTTTCTGGTGGCGCATGAGACATGACGTCACTGACGCGTGTGTTTCTGTTAGCGTATCAGTACAGCGGCGCGACCGCGGTGCTAATGTGAGAGATGGTGCAGAATTACACAAACCCTCTCAGCCGGAGGCAAAGGCCGTGCAACGACACACTCGACCGAACCATCAGGCAGAGCGGAGTGTGTGTTCATCAGCTGGAAACACTGGCAACAGAAAGCGCTCAGCGTGTGTGTGTGAGTGTGAAAGCACTCAGCATGTGAGTGAGTGTGTGTGTGTGTGTGTGTGTGTTTGTTTTTGTGATATATGAGGACACAAATGTGTATAATGACATGCATATTACACTGGTATTACAACTTACACGTGATATATGAGGACATTGCATGAGTCCTCATATTTCAAATAGCTTAAAAAACATAAAAAACAATGTTTTTTTTTAAATGTAAAAATGCAGCATGTCTCCTGTGATGGGCAGGTTTAGGGATAGGGGCAGTGTGTGTGTGTGTGTGTGTGTGTGTGTGTGTGATGGGTAGGTTTAGGGATAGGGGCAGTGTAGGGGGATAGAATATACAGTTTGTCCAGTATAAAAGTCATTACGCCTATGGAATGTCCTCATATATCACAAAAACAAAGCTGTGTGTGTGTGTGAAAGCGCTCAGCATTCGCTCAGATCAAGAGTTAATGCATTTTTAAAAGATGCTTGATTTGGTTTATATTTGCTCATTGCGCCCTCTTGTGGACACAGGAGACGATACAGAACTCTCCTCTGACATTAAGTGTTGCCTTTAGAATTCGAGTTTAGCTTTTCCGCCATTTTGACAGCCCTAGTGTGAACGGCACTTTATTCTGTATCTGCTGTTTTAAAGGAGGTTTGTGTGTGTGTGTGTGTGTGTGTGTGTGTGTTCAGACCTGAAGCGTAACGACTACACCCCCGATAAGCTGACGCTGCAGCACGACTCCTCCGAGGGCCCGTCCCACTCGCCGCCAGCAGGGGGCGCCGCTAAAGACCCGCGCCCGGCGATGCGCTTAATGCTGTGAGCCGCGCACGACTCGCCGACGCCAGCCGTCCCGAGTGGCGCATGAGGAAACAAACTAAGACACAATGCGTGGTGTGTGTGTGTGTGTGTGTGTGTGTGGCGGACACTAGCGTGCGTGATTCTAATGACGTTACGCCGAGAGAGTGTCTCAGAACAAAAGAACAGATGCAACTTTTAACAAGTCAGTTTATCCTGTATGATTATAACAGGATTGTCATCTTTTAAAAGTATTTTTTAAGATTTTTATGTCTATGAAATTATAAAGTGGTTAATAACTGGTACAATATCACTGTATAGAGTTAAATATTTATTCTAAACAAGTTGCCTTGTATAATATAAAAGCAATTTTCATGTGATGTCCGTCACTTTTTGGAAAGAACACTTGCTTATTATATACTATTATCAGATTTTGTACAGAGCTGTATGCCAACAGAATGTTTCTATGTACAGAGAACACACTGTATGAATGCATTTATGTTTCAGACTTCATTTATGTTTGAATCTCGTGTAGATTAAGGGCAGATTGCAATGCAATGACGGCCAGTGTGTGTGTGACCTCACTGCGCTGACCACTGAAACCAGTCCACAATCAAGACTCGCGCGAGTTTATAATATGTTACAGCGGTACTTTTGTCATTTATTGTCGCTGGAGGATCGTGTGAGGGTGTTAATCTAGTGTATCTCATAGATACATTTATCTGGCACGATTCTATCGGCTGAAACATGAGAATATTTGATGCTGGGGATGTTAATGGATCTGTAAACATTTTTTTACTGTATATTTAATAAAACACTGAAAAATCATCTAATGGTCCTTTGTCTATTTCCTCTCACTGTAATAAGCCTCTTTTAGCTTTGGTGTGATTATTCTGTTTGTGATTTATGTGTTTAAAAGCTTCAAGAACAGCAACACTTAATCGGTATATGGCCCTTGGTGTGAACTAACTTTTAAAGCCCTTTCACGATAAAGATATGGTCCTAAAAATCGCTAAACGAATAGCAGAGTATAACTATAACGAAACAGGAATGAATAATATCGTTGGAATCACGGCTGTAGAACGATAAAAACATTGACAGCCAATCAGAATCCATCCTGCTATAAAGAGCTCGCGCATTTAAAGCTAAAAATAATTTTGGCTTTAATGAGATTTTTCTCAATTAGTAGACAAGAATAAACTAGGTGGTTCCTGTTCTTTCCGACAAAGCACTCGAATGAGAGTTGGTAATCCAGACATGGGGACTTGTGACTTGGTGACTTGGACTCGAGTCGACTCGAGTCGCTATTTTTATGACTTGTGACTTGACTTGACATAAAATGAAATACTTGAGACTTGACTCGGACTTGGAAGTTAAAGACTCGGGACTTGACTTGACTTGAGACACGATGACTTGAATGACTTGAGTGTTAATCACATCATGTTTTCAGTTTGAATATAAAATATATATAAAAAAATGTTTTAAAGTTGATCACGACACTATCATCAGTCATACCTCGTACCTTACGCACACCACGCCCACTTAGATCAGATATCACATCAAAATGTCAGCCGGAGGGGTACCGAGGGTCATTGCTTTCGGCTTCAAGAATTATTCACACGATGGCAAAAGACGAACAGCGCTTTGCAAGACATAGAATACAACATTAACATTGCGGACAGCCAGACGACAACCTCCAATTTCGTCCGTCATTTGAAGAGCCATTCTGCCCAGTAAGTGCTTGTCAATTTGTTAATGTTAGTTGGTAGTTAGCTAATGTAATAGCTAAAGTAGCCATTAACCCTTTCACAAGTAAGTTTAAACTATTCTAACTGATCCCCCAGCGTGAGTTTTTCTAGGCGACCGTTATTTAGAACCTGTCACTCACTTTAATGTTTCCATGGTGACGCGTCATTGCTTGTCACGTGACACAGCGGAACCATAACACAGTGCTGAATGAATGATGATCTGCTTTTATGTCTTTTTTCCTGTTTTATTCAAAATGTTCACAAATGTATTAGCTATAACATGCAACACTGATATTCCGATTGTCAAATATGTGTAAGTGGATGTGTTTTGTTGTTTAAACACCTTTATAATGATCGCGTTAGTTGAGCTGTATGTGCGAATGGGCGGTGCCATGTTAACGTTAGTTTACAACACGTCAATTTCTCAACTTCTCACCAAATACATGAAAGTAAGTGACCGGTGAACTGGGAGAAGAATAGGGTAAAATGTAAAGCTACTTACACAATGTGTATCTGATATGAATAAAACGTGCGTCTTATTATAATGGGAATGATTATTATTGACGCTTCCATAGACATCAGTGTATATTTTACAAACTACAAATATATTTTTTGCTAGTAGTTATGTGTATTTAAATGTCTGAAACCTAAAATAAAAATGATGTGGTTGAAAACACTGAACAGTTGTGATATATGAAAGCACTGAGAGCGTATGTCTCTGGCTCAGCGCCAGCCAACGCGTTTGAATTCATTGATAAATAACTTACACGAAGCAGAATAGTGGGTCATATGTCTAATGCTTTTTGAAAACTTAAAAGGGGCATATAATGCCATTTTTGTACAAGCTAATATGATTCTTTGGGGTCTAAATTAAAAGTTTGTAATATACTTTAATTAAAAATTCTCATTAGTATTGTAAGAAAACACTTATTTTACTTGGTCAAAAACAGCTCTGTTTTCAGCACGCCGTTTCAGTGCATATGACTTTAAATGATAATTTGCTCACCCCGCCCCTCTGTTCTGTGCGTACACCGTTTGTAACACAATAACACAATAACCATAACGCGTTGTTCAGTATAAACGTGGAATTATGAATTATATTGAGAACGTCATACATAGAAAACATGCCGTAATGTACCCTGAGTGTAAACCTTAGACGCATTCATTGTGAAGTGTGCAGCTAGCGATTTGCAAAGATATAAATATTAATATAAAGTTGAATAAAACGTTACACTCACTTCAGTTCTTCTGGAGATTCAGCAGGAACACAAATATCTGGTACCGATCTTTTTTCATGAGCAGCTACTTAGCAAATCCAGCTTTATACTCACCCTCGTTTATAAAGCAGTCTGGTGTGTGAAATGATTCGGGCAAACATGAGAGCATTGACGTTGCTCGTGGGGAATATTCCCTTCGAAAACAAACTCAGCCACTGCGTCTTCAGCGGTTCGGATTTAGGAACATTAAAATGACTGTGTTCGTTATTACACCCAAGAACAGAACACCACAATCGCTTAGATGCCATTCTGCTCATAGACAGTGCTCCAGCATATCAACAATGACCGCGCCGGTCCGCGCAGACTATGATTGACAGCTCGCTCTCACGAGCGAGGGCGGGTCTGTGTTGAAACGCGGCTGTCATTCAACAATCGTGGGAGGGGCTTCCGAGCCTGTGACGTCACAGGCTCGAACGGCTCAATTTGAGGCAGGGGAAAACATATAAGGAGATTAAAACAAAACCACTGGATGGATTTTTATCATTATATGATGGTTGTGTACAGGCACTGCCAACACACATTTCAGTACAATCAACTTGTAAAAGTGCATGTACCATTATATGACCCCTTTAAGGCTTTCTTCTTCATAAAAGAAGTCGGACATCACATTTTTGTATACATTTTTATTTCTTTAAATTAGTAAGCTACAGGACACCATCTTTCAAAACATGACCTGCGTGAAAGAAAAAAGTGAATGAATGCGTCATTGTTCCCAAATGCACTTCCGAATGCGCCTCTGTTCATTTCAAACCAAACTGACGCCCATAGATCAAACTCTGCAGGTAAAATTACAATAATAAGGTGACTTGACTTGGACTTGACTTGACCTACTACAAGACTTGACTTGACTTGACTTGACTTGACATAGCCTGTGACTTGACTTGACTTGACTTGCCCAGGAAAAAAATACTTGGGACTTACTTGAGACTTGAAGGTTAAGACTTGAGACTTACTTGAGACTTGCACATGTGTGACTTGGTCCCATCTCTGTGGTAATCACTCTTCAGAAGTGGGAAGTTTCCGACAGCACGTGAGGCAGCGTAGGAGCTTAATTAGCTGGTTCAGGTGTGTTTAATTACTAAATGACTCGCTGTACTGATAAAAAAAACATTAAAAGCATTAAAAGAAAGTCAAACAGATAGGCGCGAATACTTTCGTATCCATAGCAACCGTAGACGTCGCGAGCGCTGTCCGTTAAGATCAGAGAGAGACAGTAACGTTAAAGTTACAGAAAATATTAGAGATGTCGTTATTTATTTCTTTATTTTTAGTGCGTTGTTTAAAAGGACTTTGTGTGAACCGACGATTAGCCAAGGTGCGCTCCACACCTCAACAGAACTGAACACAGAATCCCGCTTTTAAAGTCATTGTTTAACTATTAAATCCCGCGTTAACATTTGTTGCGTTTGTGAAGTATTGCTCACCTCAGCGGAAATCCTGTCAGAATCGGTGTTCCTGCGATCGACGGATAAAACCACCCGCGATTTTACCTCAAGCCAGGAATCATGCGATCCATCATCGTCAAGTCAACGGACGAAATCCAGTCACGTGAGTGTCAGATTCCCGCTAAATATCAGAAGTCCCTGAGTGGGTTGTTATGTTACAGTTTTTAAATGTATTTATTGTAATTAATGGAGCTATTATTCATTAATCCCATAAATTAGATGTACATTTGAGATATTAGCTTTTCACTCAAACCTATAGAGTAATTGTGTAAAATCATCTCATTTGATTTCATAGTGTTGCAATCACAACATATCTTCAGTTTAAAATAGGGGCGCTTAAATGTAAATCTGAATCTATATACTTTTCAGATTAATCTTTTACTGGGATTTATGGTAAAAACTATTTTAAATTAAATACTTTACTTAATGTCACAATACTAATGAAACTAAAAATATGTATAAATATCAAATGCATATCAAACTTTCACATCGGCTCGTCCAATCAGATTATCAGTTTTATTAATCCTGTTCAACACATGACAGAAAACCAGTGCTAGAATTGGGGGGCCTCCCATAAGACAATGTTTTTTTATTAAAACTACAATACTAGAAACATAATTTACAACAATAACTTTTTTTTCTATCAAATTGTTGAACAGCCGCTCCCAATTGTATAAGAAGCTCCTCTAAATTAGATTTGCTTGGGGGAAACATGCTCAAGAGCGCCACACGCTGTTTCCTGAAGGAACCGGCAGAAGAATCCTCACTCACCTCACTTTGTTTTATGATTGTTTATCTTAGAACCGAATCACTAGATTATTATAATCTTGATCTGCAAGTCTTTATCTTAAACCCACAATCCCGCTGAGATAGTGTCATATTACAAACTCCCACATCACACACAGTCAGTGTTAGACAGAAGACTCAAAGCACACGTGTGTTTATGTCTTTATTTATGCATAATGTTTATAAGCTAATACATGGATTTAAAGAATGCACTTAATATGATAAGAAACCAGGTGAGATTGGCTCGGTCCATCAGAATCTCGAGAGTCGTTTCCATCATGTGACGTGTGTGTGCGCATCACTACACACTCGATCCAGAGCAATATTAGTACAGAGATGATATGATACACATGTAGTGCGTCACGGATTGGGTTTGATGAATGAGGGTTATTGCACTGATTAGCGGATCACTAGCCTATAGAGCGGCGAGGCGCTGGAAGATTTCCACTGTGGTTTAGTGAGTGATTTACTGTTAAACAGGAACGAGTCGAGATCGGGTTCTTTCGGGTCTCCCAGCACCAGTACTGCAGTATTTGGTCACCGTATAAATAAATTAAACGCGTCTCTAAGCGGCGGATGCGCGTCTAATGAGCGGTTTGGATTATAGTGCGCGTATACTGACGGCTAATCTCACACAAGTCCGTCTAAATCACGTCACGTGACGTCAGGCCGACGCTCCGAATGCGTTGGGATTCCTGTATCGCCCAGAGAGAGAGAGAGAGAGAGAGAGAGAGAGAGAGACGCGATCATCAGCAGAGGTGTCAGCTCCGCCCACTGTGTGTCAATCACCCAGTCGCCACGGTGACGAGCTGTCGCTCTCCCATCACAGGGAGGAGTAGAAGAAGATGTACGCGGCGGCCGAGCGAACGTTGGCGGCCGAGATCTCGGAAACCTCGTGATCGTCGAACTTGAACCAGCGCTGCTTGAGCGGGTTCTTGCAGTACGCCGTGTAATGGCCGCCGTCCATCCCGCCGTAGTGATTCTGTGGAGGAGAACACACGTTACAGCGTCTGCAACATGTTCACGTGTGTGTGTGTGTGTGTGTGTGTGTGTGTGTGTCGTGAGGTGGGTACTCACAGATACGCCGTACAGGTTGTACTTCTTCAGGTTGTGTTTGGGCCCGATGACGTACTGCGACAGGTCCAGATTATCCAGCGGGAAGTCCACCAGCGTCTGCAGCTTCTCACGCCACCGGCCGTCATACTTAAACCTGTTATAAACACAAGAACACGTTTCACACGTCTGATTTTTGACCGAAAATTATTATTTATTTTCTTCATCGGAATGGTATGAAACTTGGTAAAGGTTTTGGCACTTGCTGTGTGAACACACAAAATCATGGAAGTGATTCGAACAGGTTTAATGGTCCTGATAACAACGGTCACACTTGTGCTCCTCGCGGTCAGAAACGAGCGCATTGTAAGTGAATGAGAGTTTCCTCTAGTGGAAGCGTGTGGAACTGCAGCCGAACACACTCTCACTGACGCTCGTTTACTGAGAGATCGGCTCACATGCGGAACACACTGGGGGAGAGTTACGGCTTTGAATTGCTCACAGTTTTAGAGTAAAATGTGATTTTCAAAATATATATTTCATATAAAAATTTTAAATAGTATTTTTGTGCATTTTTTCATAACAATACACATACAATTCTGTCACTTTGTTCACTTTTTAAAACCGTTTTCACTTCAGCAATAATCTGCCGAGTGTCGTCTCTGAGAAGAGATCAAACTTCAGTCTGTCGCTCCAAAGCGTTCAAGATTTACCAGTTTAAAGGATAATTCCGGTATTTAGCACTTTGAGTCTATTTTCTAGTTTGTTTTGGATGAACTAGAGTGGTGGACTTAGAAATGTTGACGATGGGTCCTGTCTCGACTTTTTGACTATTTTAGAATCGCCTCTGAGCGCTTCAGAGTGGATGTCTATGGGCATGCTCAAACATGACCTTAAAACAACCCTTACGTTCGTTTTCAAAACTGTGCAACTCACCGAGTGGTTAGTGGTGTTCGTTGATGTTCCAAAACAAGTAGCGTAGCGAAATACAGTTTCTGTCGTGTTTTATTTGCCATTTTTTAAAATCGCATGATGTCTGCTGGAGGACTCAGTGCTCGTTGATATTACTGCGCTACCGGAAACGGAAAGGGGTCTGTTTACATTTGGTTGTAGTCTTTTCACTCGGTTCTCCGTCTCTCAGAAGGCTAGCGTGAGCTGAGCAACTGCGGCAAAGTGGTTGTCGCCATCAAGTGGCCGGGAGTGTGCTAACGCTTCAGACTCAAATATCGAGCGGAAGTTTATACGCGGTTGTGAGGTATCTGAAAAAATAGTTCCAATATAGCAAATAACACGGATTGAAAGCATACATTGCGCCGATATATTTATTTTTAATCATCAACGAACACCACTAACCACTCGGTGAGTTGCACAGTTTTGAAAACGAACGTAAGGGTTGTTTTAAGGACATGTTGGAGCATGCCCATAGACATCCACTCTGAAGCACTCAGAGGCGATTCTAAAATAGTCAAAAAGTCGAGACAGGACCCATCGTCAACATTTCTAAGTCCACCACTCTAGTTCATCCAAAACAAACTAGAAAATAGACTCAAAGTGTTAAATACCGGAATTATCCTTTAAGCTGGAAATGTTCAGTTCTATGCTCAAAAAGTGAATAAATTGATTATAAATACAGCGTAAATATAATTTAGTACCATAAAATCCCCTAAAAATACAAAACATTACCAAACTAAAATATAGTACATTAATAACATTGAAAGCATGTTTGGGCCATGTTAGAGCGGCCGGTGAAGGGCCCCTGAGGGCCACAGCCCTGAGCCGAGGTGCTGGCGTCACGCACCGCTTCAGGTGCACCAGCAGGATGGGCGGCAGCTTCCAGATCTGCATCTTCTTGATGGCGTCTCGGTGTGTCTTACAGTGGCGGCAGTAGAAGCGGTTGCTGTCGGTCAGACGCTCCTCTTTATGGAACAGCTTCAGACAGTCCTGGACACACACACACACACACACACACACACACACACACGAGACAGCAGGGTAAGCTCAGATGGACACCTGACGCAGGACAAACACTGTAGCGATTATAGCGAAGTCACAACTACACTGAACAAAATTATAAACGCAACACTTTTGTTTTGCCCCCTTTTTTAATGAGCTGAACTCAAAGATCTAAGACTTTTTCTATGTACACAAAGGCCTATTTCTGTCAAATATTGTCCTCAAATCTGTCTAAATCTGTGTTAGTGAGCACTTCTCCTGTGCCGAGCTCATCCATCACCTCACAGGTGTGGCGTATCAAGATGCTGACTACACAGCAGGATTCCTGCACAGGTGTGCCTTAGGCTGCCACAGTAAAAGGCCACTCTAAAATGTGCAGTTTTGACTGTGGCCTGTTGGTCCAGTCCTCTTCAATGGCTGTGCGAAGTGGCTGGATATTGACAGGACCCGGAACACCGGCGTATACGACAGCGTCTGCGCACACAGAGTGTGTGTGTGTGTGTGTGTGTGTGAGACCTGCAGAGAGCACTTGCTGCTGGCCGTCATCTCCAGCGTGAGGTACATGAAGGTCTCGAAGGTGCGGGACTTGTGCTGGCAGCTCATGCACTGGACCGTGGACTTGAACTGGCCCTGGAACAGAGCCACGATGATGGACTCGTTCAGGAGCTTGTGTTTGGACCAGGCCAGATCCGCAGCGCTCACGTCATCCAGGTGATCGATGTCCTCCTCCTTATAACCCCTGCGCTTATCCGCCTGACGGAGAGAGAGAGAAAGAGTGTGAGTGTGTGAGAGAGACAGAGACACAGGCTTTAGGGTCTTTCTGTTCAACATGACACTCATTTTTAATTTCCTGGCGTTCCCATTACACCTTATTTGTGTGTGTGTGTGTGTGTGTGTGTGTTCCTGGCGTTCCCACACACCTTGTTGAGGTCCTCGTGCAGTCCGTCCATGAGGAACAGCAGCAGCTCCTGCGAGTCCTGATGCTCGAAGCTCGAGAAGCGGCTGTTGATCTTACAGATGGTTCCTTTAAAGTCCTGTGGGCTGATGATCTTATACTGACCCGACCACAGCGCCTTCATGAGCACGCTGAACTCCTCCGCCACCTCGCCCTTGTGGCCCAGGATATTAGCCCTGCACACACACACACAGAGTCAGATTCCTCTGGATTCACACTGACTGATGATGTAATGCAGATTAGAGTGATGTCATACTTGTTGATGTCGTCCTGATAGTAGTTCCTGTTGAAATACTCCGCCATGGCAACGGTGTTACACAGACACTGGAGGATGGAGTTCATGTAGCAGGTGTTGCCAAGGTTACGGAGGCCCGTCAGTAACGGCCCCTGACCCCCGAACACCGGGTTCAGGTTCCGGATCTTAGCAGCCGACGGGCGGGAGATCTCCACCGTCTTATAGGAGGCTGTCAGAGGCCTGACACACACACACACAGCATGGGTTTACATTTTACATGCAATTTTAAAAATAAGGTTGCTGTGTGTGTGTGTGCGTGAGAGTGTGTATGTCCATGAGTGTGTGTACGAGTGTGTATGTCCATGAGTGTGTGTACGAGTCTGCATGAGTGTGTACGATTGTGTATGTCCGTGAGTGTGTGTAGGAGTGTGTATGTGTCCATGAGTGTGTGTACGTCCATGAGTGTGTGTACGAGTGTGTATGTCCATGAGTGTGTGTACGAGTGTGCGTGAGAGTGTGTACGAGTGTGTATGTCCATGAGTGTGTGTACGAGTGTGCGTGAGAGTGTGTACGAGTGTGTATGTCCATGAGTGTGTGTACGAGTGTGCGTGAGAGTGTGTACGAGTGTGTATGTCCGTGAGTGTGTGTAGGAGTGTGTATGTGTCCATGAGTGTGTGTACGTCCATGAGTGTGTGTACGAGTGTGTATGTCCATGAGTGTGTCCATGAGTGTGTGTAAGTGTATGTGTGCATGAGTGTGTGTAGGAGTGTGTATGTGTCCATGAGTGTGTGTAGGAGTGTGTATGTCCATGAGTGTGTGTAGGAGTGTGTATGTGTCCGTGAGTGTGTGTACGAGTGTGTATGTCCATGAGTGTGTGTAGGAGTGTGTATGTCCATGAGTGTGTGCGTGAGAGTGTGTATGTCCATGAGTGTGTGTAGGAGTGTGCGTGAGAGTGTGTACGAGTGTGTATGTCCATGAGTGTGTGTAGGAGTGTGTATGTGTCCATGAGTGTGTGTACGAGTGTGTATGTGTCCATGAGTGTGTGTACGAGTGTGTATGTCCATGAGTGTGTGTAGGAGTGTGTATGTGTCCATGAGTGTGTGTACGAGTGTGTATGTCCATGAGTGTGTGTACGAGTGTGCGTGAGAGTGTGTACGAGTGTGTATGTCCATGAGTGTGTGTAGGAGTGTGTATGTGTCCATGAGTGTGTGTACGAGTGTGTATGTGTCCATGAGTGTGTGTACGAGTGTGTATGTCCATGAGTGTGTGTAGGAGTGTGTATGTGTCCATGAGTGTGTGTACGAGTGTGCGTGAGAGTGTGTACGAGTGTGCGTGAGTGTGTGTACGAGTGTGTATGTCCATGAGTGTGTGTACGAGTGTGCGTGAGAGTGTGTACGAGTGTGTACGTCCATGAGTGTGTGTACGAGTGTGCGTGAGTGTGTGTAGGAGTGTGTATGTGTCCATGAGTGTGTGTACGAGTGTGTATGTGTCCATGAGTGTGTGTACGAGTGTGTATGTCCATGAGTGTGTGTAGGAGTGTGTATGTGTCCATGAGTGTGTGTACGAGTGTGCGTGAGAGTGTGTACGAGTGTGCGTGAGTGTGTGTACGAGTGTGTATGTCCATGAGTGTGTGTACGAGTGTGCCTGAGAGTGTGTACGAGTGTGCGTGAGAGTGTGTACGAGTGTGTATGTCCATGAGTGTGTGTACGAGTGTGCGTGAGAGTGTGTACGAGTGTGTATGTCCATGAGTGTGTGTACGAGTGTGTATGTCCATGAGTGTGTGTACGAGTGTGCGTGAGTGTGTGTACGAGTGTGTATGTCAATGAGTGTGTGTAGGAGTGTGTATGTGTCCGTGAGTGTGTGTATGTCCATGAGTGTGTAGGAGTGTGTATGTGTCCATGAGTGTGTGTAGGAGTGTGTATGTGTCCATGAGTGTGTGTACGAGTGTGTATGTCCATGAGTGTGTGTAGGAGTGTGTATGTGTCCATGAGTGTGTGTACGAGTGTGCGTGAGTGTGTGTACGAGTGTGTATGTCCATGAGTGTGTGTACGAGTGTGCGTGAGAGTGTGTACGAGTGTGCGTGAGTGTGTGTACGAGTGTGTATGTCCATGAGTGTGTGTAGGAGTGTGAGTGTGTGTAGGAGTGTGTATGTGTCCGTGAGTGTGTGTACGAGTGTGTGTGTCCATGAGTGTGTGTATGTGTCCATGTGTGTGTGTACGAGTGTGTATGTCCATGAGTGTGTGTACGAGTGTGCGTGAGAGTGTGTATGTCCATGAGTGTGTGTACGAGTGTGCGTGAGAGTGTGTACGAGTGTGCGTGAGAGTGTGTACGAGTGTGTATGTCCATGAGTGTGTGTACGAGTGTGCGTGAGAGTGTGTACGAGTGTGTATGTCCATGAGTGTGTGTACGAGTGTGCGTGAGAGTGTGTACGAGTGTGCGTGAGTGTGTGTACGAGTGTGTATGTCCATGAGTGTGTGTAGGAGTGTGTATGTGTCCGTGAGTGTGTGTACGAGTGTGTATGTGTCCATGAGTGTGTGTACGAGTGTGTATGTCCATGAGTGTGTGTACGAGTGTGTGTACGAGTGTGTATGTCCATGAGTGTGTGTACGAGTGTGCGTGAGAGTGTGTACGAGTGTGTATGTCCATGAGTGTGTGTACGAGTGTGCGTGAGAGTGTGTACGAGTGTGTATGTCCATGAGTGTGTGTACGAGTGTGCGTGAGAGTGTGTACCAGTGTGTATGTCCATGAGTGTGTGTAAGAGTGTGTATTAGGCATGCTGCAATAGTCGGGTGTTGACGGGTGTTTCATCTCTTGCCCCCCGCGGCACCGTCGATTACATTTGATTAAAAATAAAATTTAGTTCAGTTAGAGAACAGACTGAACGTGTGTGTCTAATAAAGCGAGCGCTGAGCGAGCAGGAGTCGGGTCTCAGTCCTCACGGGCGAGGAGCTGACTGACGAGACCATGGCGGAGCATGTGACCTGTAGAAGCGCTGGTTTAAGCGCATTAGTCATTGCACTGTTTCGTTGTTGTGTTTTTCATAGAGAACGATAGGCTAATGAACTCCACATGCGAGCTATCTGCCCCCGAACTGGCACTGATTTGAAAGTGGAATTAAAAAGCGCACGTCGGTGCGGGCGTTCGTTGCGTAGCAGAGCGAGCGTTTGCAGTCTATTCCTATAGTAGGAATTATTTACACTCTCCTCCGCTCCGTTACGGACACCTGTGCAGACGCGCGCTTTCAGTTTCGCTTACAAATTAGCGATTTAAAAAAAACCGCCGGTGACGCCGATGTTGTCACATTTCGATTAAAATATCTTCACCGTCACATTCCTAGTGTGTGCACGAGTGT
>NW_026607159.1:5000-22500 GCF_029890125.1 Rhinichthys klamathensis goyatoka | reverse complement strand
TTTTTTTTAGTTTGACGCGCCGCATCAAAAACTATCCGACCAATGAGATTGGCGCTTTTGCTCACGTGTCTGGAGCTTCCGAAGTTACAATAAAACACAACTTGGGGGCGCTCAAACACAAAACGGTCTTGCCGAGCACACATACGTAACGGCGAAGAAGATATACGCCAAGATGCGTCTACACTGCCGGGAAGAAATAAGACGAGGAAGATGCAAGGCCAGATGAATGTAGAGCTGCTGGTCTCGTTGGTCTCGGAACATAAAGAACTATATGACAAACGCGACAGCGACTACATCTAATCTTGATAAAAGAGAATGTTATGGAGTGGTATTGCAGAGCAAATGGGCGCCATCTAATGTCAGGGAATGAATTTGCATGTTCACTCGGCTCATCGTCAGCCAAAACCGCTCGGGTGTGAACACAAGAAACACGTTGAAAAACGCTGGCGAATAACGTGCGCCGATATTTGTCCCGGTGTGTACGAGCCTTTAGGGGTCGGGGCTAGTGTGTGTGTGTGATGGGTAGGTTTAGGGGTCGGGCTAGTGTGTGTGTGTGTGTGTGATGGGTAGGTTTAGGGGTCGGGCTAGTGTGTGTGTGTGTGTGTGTGTGTGTGTGTGTGTGATGGGTAGGTTTAGGGGTCGGGCTAGTGTGTGTGTGTGTGTGTGTGTGTGTGTGTGTGTGATGGGTAGGTTTAGGGGTCGGGCTAGTGTGTGTGTGTGTGTGTGTGTGATGGGCAGGTTTAGGGGTCGGGTTAGAGTAAGAGGAGAGAATATACAGTTTGTACAGTATAAAAACCATTACGTCTATGGAGAGTCCCCACAAAGGTAGAGAACCAGACAGTGTGTGTGTGTGTGTGTGTGTGTGTGTGTCACTCACAGCACTCGAGGGCACATGTGAGTCCAGAGACATGCTCTTCATGGCAGGGTCGAGTGTGACGTCCTTCTGTGTTCTCCTGCTCTTCTCCTTCTCGTCTCGATCCCCTCGACCCGCTTCTCCCAGATCCTGCTCTTCTTCTGCTTTCTGTCTCTCCAGCCTCTTCCTCTTCTCCTCCTCATCCTCCTGTTCCTTCTCCTCCCGCTGGTGTCTCTCGGCCGCCTCCCTCTCTCTCTCTCTCCTGCGCTGCTCCTGCTCTCTCCGGGCCGTCTCCATCAGGCTGAGGGTCTCGGCCTGGATCTCCCGGCGCTCCTCTGCGCTGAGGGCTCGGGACGGGTCGCTCGCGGGTCCGGCGGGTCGGGTGGGCTTGGTGGAGCGGTCCGGCAGAACCAGGCCGTTGGGCACCGCAGGGCTGTCGTTAGCCGGAGGCTCGTCGCTGGTCTTCACACTCGGCGGCAGCTTCACCGAAGGTTTCTTCGTGCGGTCGACCTGAGGAACGGTAGAGACGTGTGTGTGTGTGTGTGTGGTGCAGTGGATCACAAAACTCACGGATCGGATCATTTACGTTTTTTGAGCCACGGATCGGATCTTTCTTCAGGGGCGTGAAACTACTATGAGTGTGTGAAACTAAAAACTACTAGCCTAACTGATCAAGTTCAAACATTATTAAAACAACTGAACAGTCAGTAATAAAATAAGAACAAATACACAAATTACAAGCAGAGATGAACACTAAATAAAGTTACAAAGTCTAACAGTATTTAGGTACAGAAATTAATAATTAAGCCTAAATGTAAAATAACACTATTTGCTCACTGTAGAAATTAGATATAGTTTCATCTTTGTTAAAGCTGTTTTATGAACAGTAATAACACAGGAAACCTCTCGGAAGCAGGAATGAGGCTACTGTCACTTTAAGACCGAATGCACGCATCCGGTTCACTCATGACAGAACCTAGTGTGAGTGTGAATCACGGGCTGCGTTCACATGCACAACTGGTTTCAATCGGACTGAATTCATTCCGATTGATAAATGCGAACGTAGTGTTTACCAATCCAATCGACATTTCATTGGGATCGAGCTCATTCGGATCAAAGGCGTTTACATGAAGGCTTTTCAGTCAGTCCGATCACTAACGGATTATTTGGTTGCATGCGAAAGTAGCCAGTGTGTGTGTGTGTGAGAGAGACTCACCTGTGGAGTGTGTCTGGGCGAGGCGGCGGCGTCAGTGGCGGTGGGCTGAACGAGGGGCGTGTGTGTGTGTGGTGTGTGTGTGTTAGCGAGCGGTTCTGCCGGCGGGTCCTGGGTCACAGTGGAGCCGTTGATCTGCGCAGGCTCAGGCTCTTCACACTCGACCACAGGCTTGGGCTCCTCCAGCGACGGGTACGTGAAGTTCACTGAAAACACAGCAAACACTATCAGGGTTTGAAATTAACTTTCACTCACCGGCCAATTTGGCTAGTAAATTAAGTTACCGACCATTCAGAATTCAGTATGGAGTGTGTGATGAAGTGTGTGAGACTCACGCTGGGGCGGAGACAGTATGGAGTGTGTGATGAAGTGTGTGAGACTCACGCTGGGGCGGAGACAGTATGGAGTGTGTGATGAAGTGTGTGAGACTCACGCTGGGGCGGAGACAGTATGGAGTGTGTGATGAAGTGTGTCAGACTCACGCTGGGGCTGAGACAGTATGGAGTGTGTGATGAAGTGTGTGAGACTCACGCTGGGGCTGAGACAGTATGGAGTGTGTGATGAAGTGTGTGAGACTCACGCTGGGGCGGAGACAGTATGGAGTGTGTGATGAAGTGTGTCAGACTCACGCTGGGGCGGAGACAGTATGGAGTGTGTGATGAAGTGTGTGAGACTCACGCTGGGGCGGAGACAGTATGGAGTGTGTGATGAAGTGTGTGAGACTCACGCTGGGGCGGAGACAGTATGGAGTGTGTGATGAAGTGTGTGAGACTCACGCTGGGGCGGAGACAGTATGGAGTGTGTGATGAAGTGTGTGAGACTCACGCTGGGGCGGAGACAGTATGGAGTGTGTCATGAAGTGTGTGAGACTCACGCTGGGGCGGAGACAGTATGGAGTGTGTCATGAAGTGTGTGAGACTCACGCTGGGGCGGAGACAGTATGGAGTGTGTGATGAAGTGTGTGAGACTCACGCTGTGGCGGAGACAGTATGGAGTGTGTGATGAAGTGTGTGAGACTCACGCTGGGGCGGAGACAGTATGGAGTGTGTGATGAAGTGTGTGAGACTCACGCTGGGGCGGAGACAGTATGGAGTGTGTGATGAAGTGTGTGAGACTCACGCTGGGGCGGAGACAGTGTGGAGTGTGTGATGAAGTGTGTGAGACTCACGCTGGGGCGGAGACAGTATGGAGTGTGTGATGAAGTGTGTGAGACTCACGCTGGGGCGGAGACAGTATGGAGTGTGTGATGAAGTGTGTGAGACTCACGCTGTGGCGGAGACAGTATGGAGTGTGTGATGAAGTGTGTGAGACTCACGCTGGGGCGGAGACAGTATGGAGTGTGTGATGAAGTGTGTGAGACTCACGCTGGGGCGGAGACAGTATGGAGTGTGTGATGAAGTGTGTGAGACTCACGCTGGGGCGGAGACAGTATGGAGTGTGTGATGAAGTGTGTGAGACTCACGCTGGGGCGGAGACAGTATGGAGTGTGTGATGAAGTGTGTGAGACTCACGCTGGGGCGGAGACAGTATGGAGTGTGTGATGAAGTGTGTGAGACTCACGCTGTGGCGGAGACAGTATGGAGTGTGTGATGAAGTGTGTGAGACTCACGCTGGGGCGGAGACAGTATGGAGTGTGTGATGAAGTGTGTGAGACTCACGCTGGGGCGGAGACAGTATGGAGTGTGTGATGAAGTGTGTGAGACTCACGCTGTGGCGGAGACAGTATGGAGTGTGTGATGAAGTGTGTGAGACTCACGCTGGGGCGGAGACAGTATGGAGTGTGTGATGAAGTGTGTGAGACTCACGCTGTGGCGGAGACAGTATGGAGTGTGTGATGAAGTGTGTGAGACTCACGCTGGGGCGGAGACAGTATGGAGTGTGTGATGAAGTGTGTGAGACTCACGCTGGGGCGGAGACAGTATGGAGTGTGTGATGAAGTGTGTGAGACTCACGCTGGGGCGGAGACAGTATGGAGTGTGTGATGAAGTGTGTGAGACTCACGCTGGGGCGGAGACAGTATGGAGTGTGTCATGAAGTGTGTGAGACTCACGCTGGGGCGGAGACAGTATGGAGTGTGTGATGAAGTGTGTGAGACTCACGCTGGGGCGGAGACAGTATGGAGTGTGTGATGAAGTGTGTGAGACTCACGCTGGGGCGGAGACAGTATGGAGTGTGTCATGAAGTGTGTGAGACTCACGCTGGGGCGGAGACAGTATGGAGTGTGTGATGAAGTGTGTGAGACTCACGCTGGGGCGGAGACAGTATGGAGTGTGTGATGAAGTGTGTGAGACTCACGCTGGGGCGGTGCGCTGGACTCCTGCTGTCTGGGCGGCTTGACTTTAGCGTTGCTGGTGTACATCGGGTAAAACAGCAGCCAGTTCTCGTACCCTCCCTCCAGCACCAGCGGCTCACTGCGCAGGATCATACTGCTGTCCCACTGCACACACACACACACGTCAGACACACACACACGCACACGTCAGACACACACACACGCCACGCACACGTCAGACACACACACACAACGCACACGTCAGACACACACACGCAACGCACACGCCAGACACACGCCACACACACACGTCAGACACACACACGCAACGCACACGTCAGACACACACACGCAACGCACACGCCAGACACACGCCACACACACGTCAGACACACACACACAACGCACACGTCAGACAAACACACGCAACGCACACGTCAGACACACACACGCAACACACACGTCAGACACACACACACAACGCACACGTCAGACACACACACGCAACGCACACGCCAGACACACGCCACACACACGTCAGACACACACACACAACGCACACGTCAGACACACACACGCAACGCACACGTCAGACACACGCCACACACACACGTCAGACACACACACGCAACGCACACGTCAGACACACACACACAACGCACACGTCAGACACACACACGCAACGCACACGCCAGACACACGCCACACACACACGTCAGACACACACACGCAACGCACACGTCAGACACACACACGCAACGCACACGCCAGACACACGCCACGCACACGTCAGACACGCACACGCAACGCACACGTCAGACACACGCCACACACACACGTCAGACACACACACGCAACGCACACGTCAGACACACACATGCAACGTACACGCCACACACACACAACGCACACGCCAGACACACGCCACGCACACGTCAGACACGCACACGCCACACAGACGTCAGGCACGCAACGCACACGTCAGACACACACACGCAACACACACGTCAGACACACACACACAACGCACACGTCAGACACACACACACAACGCACACGTCAGACACACACACGCAACGCACACGTCAGACACACGCCACACACACACGTCAGACACACACACGCAACGCACACGTCAGACACACACACACAACGCACACGTCAGACACACACACGCAACGCACACGCCAGACACACGCCACACACACACGTCAGACACACACACGCAACGCACACGTCAGACACACACACGCAACGCACACGCCAGACACACGCCACGCACACGTCAGACACGCACACGCAACGCACACGTCAGACACACGCCACACACACACGTCAGACACACACACGCAACGCACACGTCAGACACACACATGCAACGTACACGCCACACACACACAACGCACACGCCAGACACACGCCACGCACACGTCAGACACGCACACGCCACACAGACGTCAGGCACGCAACGCACACGTCAGACACACACACGCAACGCACACGCCAGACACACGCCACACACACACGTCAGACACACACACGCAACGCACACGTCAGACACACACATGCAACGTACACGCCACACACACGTCAGACACGCCACGCACACGTCAGACACACACACACAACGCACACGTCTGACAAACACACGCAACGCACACGTCAGACACACACACGCAACGCACACGTCAGACACACACACGCAACGCACACGTCAGACACACGCCACGCACACGTCAGACACACACACGCAACGCACACGTCAGACACACGCCACGCACACGTCTGACAAACACACACAACGCACACGTCAGACAAACACACGCAACGCACACGTCAGACACACACACGCAACGCACACGTCAGACACACGCCACGCACACGTCAGACACACACACACAACGCACACGTCAGACACACACACGCAACGCACACGCCAGACACACGCCACACACACACGTCAGACACACACACGCAACACACACGTCAGACACACACGCCAGACACACGCCACACACACGTCAGACACACACACACAACGCACACGTCAGACACACGCCACACACACACGTCAGACACACGCCACACACACACGTCAGACACACACACGCAACGCACACGTCAGACACACGTCAGACACACACACGCAACGCACACGCCACACACACGTCAGACACACACACACAACGCACACGTCAGACACACACACGCAACGCACATGTCAGACACACACACGCAACGCACACGCCAGACACACGCCACACACAAGTCAGACACACGCCACACACACACGTCAGACACACACACACAACGCACACGTCAGACACACACACGCAACGCACACGTCAGACACACGCCACACACACGTCAGACACACACACGCACACACGTCAGACACACACACACACAACGCACACGTCAGACACACACACGCAACGCACACGTCAGACACACGCCACACACACGTCAGACACACACACACACACACGTCAGACACACACACGCAACGCACACGTCAGACACACACACGCCACACACACGTCAGACACACACACACACAACGCACACGTCAGACACACACACACAACGCACACGTCAGACACACACACGCAACGCACACGTCAGACACACACACGCAACGCACACGTCAGACACACACACGCAACGCACACGCCAGACACACGCCACACAGACGTCAGACACGCAACGCACACGTCAGACACACACGCAACGCACACGTCAGACACACACACGCAACGCACACGTCAGACACACACACGCAACGCACACGCCAGACACACGCCACACAGACGTCAGACACGCAACGCACACGTCAGACACACACACGCAACACACACGTCACACACAGGGAGCTGCAGCGCTACAGTACCTTATAGAGAGCATCCTTCAGACTCTGTAAAGTGGTTCCCAGTCTGAGATCAGAGACGCAGCTGAACCAGTCCAGCAGAACCAGGTAATCCACGAAGCCTCTGCGCTTCCAGTCCTCCAGAGACGCTGCTGGGAGCTTCAGCTCGATCTGATTCACCGTCACCCTGCAGATTACCAGCACATCGGAGTATTAGTGTGTGTGAGCCAGAGATGCTCACAAGTCTCTGAGCTAGAGTCCAAGTCAAGTCTCAAGTCTCTGAGCTAGAGTCCAAGTCAAGTCTCAAGTCTCTGAGCTAGAGTCCAAGTCAAGTCTCAAGTCTTTGAGCTAGAGTCCAAGTCAAGTCTCAAGTCTCTGAGCTAGAGTCCAAGTCAAGTCTCAAGTCTCTGAGCTAGAGTCCAAGTCAAGTCTCAAGTCTCTGAGCTAGAGTCCAAGTCAAGTCTCAAGTCTCTTGTGGTTATAAGTGTTGCATCACGTACAGCGACCCATCCAGGTTGCTTAGAACACTGCATAGCTTTATATAAGGAATTCAAAGCATGTAATATGTTAGGTTACACTTTATTTCGATGGTCCACTTTAGACATTAACCATGTACATTTTCAACTACATGTCAACTAACTCTCATTAGAGTATTAGTAGACTGTCAGGTTATGATGTGGGTTCGGGTTTGGAGAACAAGTTGACTTGTAGTTGCCAAGTTACTTATAGTCAGTAGAATATCTGTTGGGGAACCAACAAAATAAGATATTATAATATATAATTAGCAGATATTAAGCCTACTAATACTCTAATGAGAGTTAGTTGACATGCAGCTGCAAAGTTACTTATAGTTAGTAGAATGTATAAAGTGGACTATCAAAATAAAGTGGTACCATATGTTATTATGACTCCTTTATCTATTAGCATACAGTATCAGCTTTGATTTTGGTATATAATCAGTGTAAACAGGCTATTACAACATGACAAAAACACCAAGAATGCTTTACTTTTAGTTAATTTCTTTATTTTGCCTTGTAGCTTGAACATACCAAGACATAAGACCAAATATAGAAAATGATATAACTCACAACACTAAAATTGACACACTCCTATTAGTGCAAAACATCAGTGTAGCTAAATGCAAATAAACTATTGCATCCAAATGAAATTTTTAACACTACAGTGCATTTCCAAAACATTCAAATGCTCAAAATCTTTAGTGTAAATGTGAAGCAACTGATCAACTTATGGCATGTAACTTAAGAACAAAATGTTTAGAAATAAAATCCAAAGGGTGAGATCAGACTGGTTAACCTTCTCTTCTCTCAACACACTAGGTATGGGCCACAAAACATTTCTGGCTTCTTCTGGCTGCACTGCCTATGCAACTAATCATAGCTTATATACTGTAAGTCAACACATCCCAGACTCTCAAACCAGTGTAACGTTATAACTAAATGAAACAGTAACGTTACATGATCAACAATAAACCTGTTTGTAGACAACGGGCAGCCAGCGGCACGTAAATGATTAACGTTACGTTAATCGACCAGCACAAGTTTGGCAATTAAACAAACGCTCATTCATATTTCATAAGGAAGACAATCGGAGTTAACCTCCCGTAACGTTAGGTAGCTAAAGCAATAAGCAAGCTAACGGTAGATGGTCAATGCTGAGCTAAACATGTTTACTCACCTATCAGGGTGCGTTTTCAGACGCCTGATAAAATTAGATGTAGTTGAGCCAGAATCTTTTATCGTGATACTGCATATTTTGCATTGAGCGCTTCTTTTGAGCGCGTCTTGTTTGAAGTTTTTGAACCCAAAGCTAACGATGAATGGCACAGCAGCGGCCGTTGCAGTCAAACTTTTTGTTTGTTATCCTCTCATGTGTGGTCGCGCGCGCGCTGCCAGCAATAGGCCACGTAGTACGTGGTTACGTAGGCAGGTTATAGGTAACGGAGGGAGGGGGATAACAGCGAGCTCATCAGACGTTTCCTAAAAATAAACATTGTTCACGAGTCCCGCAGCTCGAGTCCGAGTCGAGTCTGAAGTCTTTCGAGGACGAGTCTCAAGTCGAGTCTGAAGTCACTGTGTGTGGGACTTAAGTCGCACTCGAGTCCGAGTCTCAAACTCGAGTCCCCATCTCTGGTGTGAGCACTGAGCAGGAAGGGCTGGCGATAAAGGTGATCAAAAAATAATAAAAATGTAAGTACTTGCTCTCTCTTAAAGTCACCATGAAATCAAAGTGACAGCTCTTGTTTTTTTAATGGAATATTTTCAGTATTGTAAATGATGTATGGGTGCACATCATCATTATTGTGTTAATAATGTTGAATCAGAATATCTTCCTCTTGCAGCATCTCTTCTCTTCTCTGATGACGAGGGCGGGGCTATAACCTGTCACTCACAGGAGATCAGCCAATAGTAAACCACAACCATCCAATCAGTTCCCCACAGACACAATCAAGCCCCGCCCACATGTGTTCTTGTTCCAGAAGCGTTTCATTCGGATATACGACACAATAGAGGAGAAAATACCAATATCATTCAGTTTAATGATAATTTCATTGTGCATATTTTGTTTAATCATGTCAAATGACCCAACAGCCATCGTAGCCAATTAGCAGCCATTTATTTACCTAAAGTTTTTAAAGTGCAATGTAAGAGATTTTTTCTTCCGTATTGTGACGTAGTGAAACAGATTAAAGAAAACAAAAAATGTAGAGTGGGACTGGTTCTGTTCCTCAGTTGTTGATTGGATGTTGAGAAGGCGGAGCTTTCGAGGGGCGGGGTTTAACAAGACCTTAACAGGTCAAAAACATTTTTAAAAACATGCATGAATGAACCCTTCACAACAAGACTATTGTGATATATTTATTTCATGCTGACTTTATGGAACATGTAAAATGCTATTATTTCAGGTGGCCAAATGTGTGTGTGTGTGTGTGTGTGTGTGTGTGTGATGGGCAGGTTTAGGGGTCGGGTTAGTGTAAGCGGAGAGAATATATACTTGTACAGTATAAAAACCATTACGTCTATGGAGAGTCCCCACAAAGATAGCGAACCAGACGTGTGTGTGTGTGCGCGCTGATGTGCAGATGTGTGTGTGTGTGTGCAGGAGACTCACCCCGGGCTCACGGCCTCCTCCGGTACGCTGATACACGTCTGCGACGGGACACACATCTGCGACTCCTGGAAGTCCTGACTGGCTCGAGTGTCCATCACCAACACACTGATACTGGGATCCTTCATCAGCCGGAACAATCCCTCAGCGCTGATGCTTCCTGACGGGAGAGAGACAACCCTCACACAGGAGTACGAGAATCCAGCGGGACGTGTGTGTGTGTGTGTGTGTGTGTGTGTGTGTGTGTGTGTGTGTGTGTGTGTCGCACGGTACCTTTATCACATCCAGTCTTACTGCTGTTGGGCTCCACTTTAACCTGCCGTAAAACACGCAAAGGCAAAATTAATTATTAACGCATCACTTCAAACCATGCATGATGAAGATGTCTGTAAACTCTGAGCTGTTAAACGACCAGACCAGGGTGTCAGTGACTTGAGGAAATATGACAAGAACTATTACGGTATATCGCTAACGCTAAGGCATGTTCATATTGTCCTTTTGTAGCCAGATTCAGTCCGTCAGAGCTTGACTGAGGAGTTGAGCAGATTCACCGACAGTTACTTCTAGAAGAGTGTGTTTGCACTGACACACTCCTGCACAACACACACTCCTGCTCTACACACACACACACACACATCACTGCACCTTGTTGTCCTTCTTCTCTGAAGCTCTCGGTGAAGAACGTCCATCTTTCTCAGTTCTTTCTTCTCGTCTCTTTTCCTCCTGTCGGTCTTTCTCCTCCAGCTGTTTACGCACTTCCATTTCCTCATACCTGAGAGATAGCAGAAGAACACAGCGTTAGTGAGACACACACACACTCAGACTCACACACTCAGACTCACACACTCAGACACTCAGACTCACAGACTCAGACTCACACACACACACACACTCAGACTCACACACACTCAGACTCACACACTCAGACTCACACACTCAGACTCACACACTCAGACTCACACACTCAGACTCACACACTCACACACTCAGACTCTCAGACTCACACACTCAGACTCACACACTCAGACTCACACACTCAGACTCACACACTCAGACACTCAGACACTCAGACTCACACACTCAGACTCACACACTCAGACTCACACACTCAGACTCACACACTCAGACTCACACACTCAGACTCACACACTCAGACTCACACACTCAGACACTCAGACACTCAGACTCACACACTCAGACTCACACACTCACACACTCAGACACTCAGACTCACACACTCACACACTCAGACTCACACACTCAGACACTCAGACTCACACACTCAGACTCACACACTCAGACACTCAGACTCACACACTCACACACTCAGACTCACACACTCACACACTCAGACTCACACACTCAGACACTCAGACTCACACACTCAGACACTCAGACTCACAGACTCACACACTCAGACTCACACACACACACACTCAGACTCACACACTCAGACACTCAGACTCACACACTCAGACTCACACACTCAGACTCACACACACACACACTCGACTCACACACTCACTCACACACACACACACACACACACACTCAGACTCACACACACTCAGACTCACACACACTCAGACTCACACACACTCAGACTCACACACACTCAGACTCACACACACTCAGACTCACACACACTCAGACTCACACACACTCAGACTCACACACACTCAGACTCACACACACTCAGACTCACACACACTCAGACTCACACACACTCAGACTCACACACACTCAGACTCACACACACTCAGACTCACACACACTCAGACTCACACACTCGACTCACACACACACACACTCAGACACACACACACACACACTCAGACACACACACACACACTCAGACTCACTCACACACACTCAGACTCACACACACACTTAGACTCAGACTCTCACACACACTCTCAAGACTCACACTCACACACATGTGTGTGTGTGTGTGTGTGTGTGTGTGTGTGTGTGTGTGTGTGTGTGGTGTGAGAAACACTGACCGGAGCTTCAAACTCTCTGATAGTTTCTCTGCCTCCTCAATGGCCTTCTTAAAACTGTTCGGTCCGAGCATGGAGAGGAAGAACTCCTGAAACCAAGACACAAGACACCGTCACACACACCCACACACACACACGCGTATAATACACACACATCCTCAGCTCCGTTAAAAGCTCCCACAATGCACTGCGGCTGTACCTGCTGCTGCTTGAAGTCGGGCCTCTTCTTGATGAGGTCATAGACCGTCAGATACTTCATGTAGAGGACGTACGCTTTCTCCTCGTCTCGATCCAGACGACTCTCCTCCGCAGCCTTGAAGATCTTATAGGCGCTCTGAACATAGCTGGAACACACACACACACACACACACACGTACGCACGGATCAGAGGCTGAAGAGCTGGAACACACACACACACACACACACACACGCACGCACGGATCAGAGGCTGAAGAGCTGGAACACACACACACACACACACACACACGCACGCACGGATCAGAGGCTGAAGAGCTGGAACACACACACACACACACGCACGCACGGATCAGAGGCTGAAGAGCTGGAACACACACACACACACACACACGCACGCACGGATCAGAGGCTGAAGAGCTGGAACACACACACACACACGCACGCACGCACGGATCAGAGGCTGAAGAGCTGGAACACACACACACACACACACACACACGCACGGATCAGAGGCTGAAGAGCTGGAACACACACACACACACGCACGGATCAGAGGCTGAAGAGCTGGAACACACACACACACACGCACGGATCAGAGGCTGAAGAGCTGGAACACACACACACACACACACACGCACGGATCAGAGGCTGAAGAGCTGGAACACACACACACACACACACACACGTACGCACGGATCAAAGGCTGAAGAGCTGGAACACACACACACACACACACGGATCAGAAGCTGAAGAGCTGGAACACACACCCACAGTTCAGAGGCTGAAGAGCTGGAACACACACACACACACACAGATCAGACGCTGAAGAGCTGGAACACACACACACACACACACACGCTGACACACACACTCACTCACACACATCAGACGCTGAAACACACACACACACACACGGATCAGACGCTGAAGAGCTGGAACACACACACACACACACGCGCTGACACACACACTCACACACATCAGACGCTGAAACACACACACACACACACGCTGACACACACACTCACTCACACACATATCAGACGCTGAAACACACACACACACACACACACTCACACACATCAGACGCTGAAACACACACACACACACACGGATCAGACGCTGAAGAGCTGGAACACACACACACACACACAGATCAGACGCTGAAGAGCTGGAACACACACACACACACGCTGACACACACACTCACTCACACACATCAGACGCTGAAACACACACACACACACACACGGATCAGACGCTGAAGAGCTGGAACACACACACACACACACACAGAAGAGCTGGAGCAGATCCTTCTGAAACCTCAGAGTTTCTCACTGAACGACTCGAGACACAGAAGATTCAGAAACACACAATATTACACACAAAAGCTCATTACGACTTTATCTCACAATTCTCTCCTTCACCATGTCCCTCTCGGGGCTCCATAGAGAGTGTGTGTGTGTTTCAGCGTCTGATATGTGTGTGAGTCAGCGTGTGTGTGTGTGTGTGTGTGTGTGTGTGTGTGTGTTCCAGCTCTTCAGCGTCTGATCCGTGTGTGTGTGTGTGTTTCAGCGTCTGATATGTGTGTGAGTCAGCGTGTGTGTGTGTGTGTGTTCCAGCTCTTCAGCGTCTGATCCGTGTGTGTGTGTGTGTTTCAGCGTCTGATATGTGTGTGAGTGAGTGTGTGTGTCAGCGTGTGTGTGTGTGTGTGTGTGTGTTCCAGCTCTTCAGCGTCTGATCCGTGTGTGTGTGTGTGTGTGTGTGTGTGTGTGTGTGTGTTTCAGCGTCTGATATGTGTGTGAGTGAGTGTGTGTGTCAGCGTGTGTGTGTGTGTGTGTGTGTGTTTCAGCGTCTGATGTGTGTGAGTGTGTGTGTCAGCGTGTGTGTGTGTGTGTGTGTGTTCCAGCTCTTCAGCGTCTGATCCGTGTGTGTGTGTGTGTGTGTTTCAGCGTCTGATGTGTGTGAGTGAGTGTGTGTGTCAGCGTGTGTGTGTGTGTGTGTGTGTGTGTTCCAGCTCTTCAGCGTCTGATCCGTGTGTGTGTGTGTGTGTTTCAGCGTCTGATGTGTGTGAGTGAGTGTGTGTGTGAGAGGAAAAAAGTGAGATATAAAGTTGGATTTGCGAGAATAAAATATGACTTTTGTGAGATTTTAATGTTTTTATTCCGTGGCTTCCGTAGAACTAATAGTGCTGTTGAGTGTTAAAGCTGAGAGTAAAATAATCGTTTAAACTGATTAACAAACACTGGCCAACCGACTGGTGTCTGTGTGTGTGTGTGTGTGTGTGTGTGTGTGTGTGTGTGGGGGTGTGTGTTCCTGGAGAGCAACATGCTGTCGGCCCAGATCCGGCCCACATGTGGTGCTCTCCGGGTTTATGATGATCTTACCGTGTGACTTCATATCACGGCATGATCTCTGCGGTTCACACTCACTTTCTGGTGCTGGTCTTTTCCGGTTTGACTTCCGCTTTCTTGTTGAGTTCCCTCAGTGACGAGGACAGGTACAGATCCTTCACTCCACTGGACACAGACGGCATCTCAGCTCATATTCCTGCAGACACATTCATATCCATAACGTCATCATAATACTCATAACATCATCATAATCATATCCATAACACTATCACATCATCATATCCACTACTTCATTAGAACCATGACTAGGCGAATCAGTAACTCGATCCACCAACTGACTATTTAAATATATTTTTAATAACTGAACAATCATGTCAAAATAATCAGAGTGAAAACAGAATAATCAGAGACATTTTAGTTATTAGACCAATAACCTGATAATTTGACCAACAATACAATAATCAGACCCCTGACAAAACAATCAGATTGATATGATGATAATAATCAGAGTGTAAACAGAAGCAGTTCTGATGATCATATTCATAACACTACAGTAAATCAGTAATCGGGTGTTTTTCTGTCCCCCGTATGAGCTCGACTCACCCCCACACACACACAGCTGGACTAAAGCCTGCGGACAGATCCTGGATCCGCATAAACCGCAGATCCGCTCGGGAAACTGACGTTTATCCACAATAATGACAGTAAACACTGAAACTGCTCGATCGAACGCGGAAGTCGAAGGATTCAAAGGCCGGAAGCTTTATTTAAACACACACTGCGCACAAACAGAAGTTTTAGATGTCAACACACACACACACACGATGTCTGTATCACCTCTGTGTGTTTAAACTCAGTCTTGCTCATTAGACACTGGTTTCTATCAGCATTACTGACACTTTCATATGTTGTTCGTGAACTGGAGTGTTATTAATATCAGTCTCTTAAGCGCAATGTTTCTGAGGAGATTATTATTGTTCTGTTGCGCACTTCAGTCAGCTGACTGACTCACAGCACTGCGCATGCGCGCTGCCTTCATTCTGCTTTTGCAGCAGTTTTGTTTTTTAAAGAAATAAATCGCGATAAAATATACAATACAAAAAAATATAGATAAATATAATATAAAAAAGAAGATCAATAGGCCTCTCTGCAGCAGAGTGTGGATGACGTGTTCATATTTTATTTCGCGTATTCTGTATGTTCTGTCATCGATCGCGCTCGTGCCCGGCGCTCGTGCCCGCTGCGGTATTATTGTCATCTGGGTTTGTTTTCAGGGATCGGGTTCGGTTCGGTTCGGTTCTGATCTCTCACGGTAAGATGTACAGAATTCTGCGTGATCGGTTCCGCCGGATGTGGAAGTTGATGAGTTTGAGCGCATTAATGTTTCCTCTTCCTCCGGAACAACAGCGAGTTCCTGTTTATTGCGTTTAACGGGCCGCGCGCGCCGCTTCATATTCACCGATCATAACCATAACCATACCGATGATGATGATGATGATGTTTTAGGCTCGAGATGAAGCTCTTCTTCACATCTGGTGTTGATATAAAGCAGTTTCTGAGAGATTCATGTGTAGTTAATCACACACTTATTCTAGCATCTGAAGAATAGATGTAAGATTATACAATACATAATTTAATTTTGTGAAATGACGTGTTTTCCATTATTGGACTCTGATACCTTGATGACGTTTTTACAGTAGCCTAATTGTTGTGTAGCCATTTAACTGGTGGAGTTATTATTATTAAAGAACTGGTAAAACTGATTGCTGTAAGTATAACACAACGACTGATATAAAAACACATTAGAAACTGGAACTCAGAATATCAGTGACACTAGAGTAAACCACGGTACACTATCTCTGCAGTGGATCTCATAGTTTCAGTGTTCATGTACATAACAACATTAACTGGACATTAGAGACATGATGACAAGCCTTACTCAAAAGTAAAAAACAAAAAAAAGTGTACTAGCCATAAGTAGAAGAATCCAGATTTAATTGGACTCATCATGTATGAAAGCATAAAAAGTACTTTTTTATACATATATAATTTTACTTTTGAAAACAAGACAGTAGAGATTGCCTCATTTTAGCCAATTTTATTTATAAAGCACATTTAAAATCAACCTGTACAAGTGCTGTACATGAGAGATGTTTCTTTAATGGCTTGAACACTTTCAGGTCAAATATCCACTACTCGACGACCACACGTAACTAGCTTATTTTTAACCAAAATCAAATCGTACTATTACTGTACATAATGGCACGTCCCAGTGTTTACTCCTCGAGTGGCAGTTCTAACTTCTTTCTGAACTCAAGTTATGTAATTAACATTAGTGGAATATGAATGTGACCGAGCTGGGGTCTCAAATGTTACACGTTTTCAGAAATGAAGATGGACAGACTTTCCCCCCTTTAATGAGATAAGTGTGTAAAAACGGCACATCACTCGCATTAGAATAAAAAAAGCCATCAAATAAACGTAGAAATGCAATGTAAAAATAAAATAATAATCAATCTTCTTCATATCCTTGGAATTATTTAAACAAAAACATTCACAGCAGAGATGTTCTGTAAAAACAACTATCGTACTAAACAAATATAGACTGTATTTTCTTC
>NW_026607159.1:0-2500 GCF_029890125.1 Rhinichthys klamathensis goyatoka | reverse complement strand
TTAATGTGTTCTGGCCGTTCATTCGCACAACAGTGTTTGAGCTCGAGAACACACACTCTGAGCTCGAGAACACACACTCTGAGCTCGAGAACACACACTCTGAGCTCGAGAACACACACTCTGAGCTCGAGAACACACACTCTGAGCTCGAGAACACACACTCTGAGCTCGAGAACACACACTCTGAGCTCGAGAACACACACTCTGAAACAGGATCCAAGAGGCAAGTTTTGAAAAATTGTGAAAAGCGTGTTCATCTCCGTGTAAACCTCAAACACATGAATCTGTGTAAACGGTGAAGGCGCGCACATGCGTATCACGTGTTTAGTCTATAGATATCCGTGTTTGAATCAAGCAGAACCCTTCCTCTCTCTCTTCAATCCGACACTGAAGTGCCCTAACCTGCAGTTCCTCCACTGGCCACTAGAGGCCGGCTGCAGAAGAGACTCAGTCCCATAGACCCGCATGTTAAAATGCCCAACTTTACAGCAGAATAAACATGTTTACGGCCTGGTGCTAAAAGTGTTTTTGGTCTATATCGCTATTGTTGCCCTTCATTACGACTGTGAGGGGGTGAATATTTTTATAACTTATCAGTTTAAATTATTTTAAACCTTAAAGTTCTGCATAATTAAGGGCGTGGCCACTTGATTGACAGGTGGATTGCCGCTGATGTCACTGCTAGCCGTTTGTTAGCGTCACGTCACCTCAGCTAATCCGCCTCGCTGTACATGTTTGTTTATCCGGGAGTGACGCTGCCAAGATGGCGACGGCCGGCTCCGCCCACTTTGGGCTTCAGAAACTTCAACGTCACAATACGCCCATATTTATTTACAGTCTATGGTTTGAATATATATGTGCGCAGGCACGTATTCCTTCTTTACAAATTGACCTCACCAAATTACTTGTCTGGCCTGCATTATACCGAATTTCTTTGTCGTTTCCGCGTATCCATGCGAACTGGAATCATTCTGATAAGGTTTTATCCGTACAGAGGTAAAGGGAAGGAGTCTAGTTGACACGCAGGTCTTTGATGTTCGCAGGTAATTTTTCATTTTAAGTGTCTCCTTTCATCATCCGGCGGAGCAACAATGCCTGTACTCATGTGTGTGTGTGCGTGTGTGTTCTGCAGCACGGTGCGGATGTGAACGCGAGGGACATGCTGAAGATGAGCGCGCTGCACTGGGCCGTGGAGCACCGACACACACACGCCGTGGAGCTGCTGCTGCGCTTCGGTGCCGATGTTCACGCGCAGAGCAAGTTCTGCAAGAACCCGCTGGACATCGCGCTGGACAACAGCAGCCTCGAGCTGGCCGAAGTCCTGCAGGTACAACACCTGAGCGCTCGGTCCTGCTCCACTGTCCCTCTCCTGGACACGCGTGTTCAGAGCAGCGCCACTGATACAAACACACATGAGAATCCCTTACATAAAAGACAACTTAAGTAAAGGTGACATATTACACCCCTTTTCACCAGAAGTAATATAAATCTCTGGCGTCCCCAGAATGTGTGTGTGAAATCTCAGCTCAAAATACCAGATCATTTATTACAGCTCGTCAAATTTGCCCCTTTTTGTGTGTGAGCAAAAACACTCCGTTTGTGTGTGTCCCTTTAAATGCAAATGAGCTTTAGCTCCGCCTCTGTTCAGAAGAGGGCGGAGCCTTCACACGAGCTTCAGAGACTCCGGCAATAACACCACAGGCCGATCTCACTGATCCAGAGTCAGGAGTAACAGCAGCGAGTGCAGCCTTACGGAGAGACTCAGGGAGAGCTTCACTTTTACACGTTTCTGAATGTTAGCGGAGACATTTCTGTAGTTGTTGTGGAGTTACACTGATCATCTCCTCATCATGTTGAACTCTTCCACAAGTGTCCACAGTTCCTGAGGTGTTTATAAGACAGCGCTGACATGTTCTGGTCAATAGTGTTCAGTGTCGTCTGTGCTCCACCACAGAAGGAGAGCGAAATCTGATCGGCTTATTGTTTTCACTTCTGGTGTGAAAGGGCCGTAACACTTGCCAAAATATAACTTTTTGTTGTTGTTATAAAAAATCAAACACGCAAGCCCAGCCCAGGTGAGAAAACGTAACGCAATAAAAAGTAACTAAGTAACGCAAAAAGTTACTTTTTTGGGGAGTAACGCAATATTGTAATGCATTACTTTTAAAAGTAACTGTCCCCAGCACTGCTGATGTGTGACTGTGTGTCAGGTGGCGATGCAGAACCAGATCAACACAAACCCCGAGAGTCCCGAGACTCTGACCATCCACACGTCCACTCCGCAGTTCATCATCGGCCCGGGAGGAGTCGTGAACCTCAGCGGGATCGTCTCGCCGGGACACAGCAGCAAACACACAGGTGACGCCGGACCCTGAGCGCCATGAAAGAGGCCTTTGTGCACACACACACACACACACACACACTTGATCTGACGCATGACATGATTGTGCGTTTGCCCTCCGCACTAGAAAATTGCTGTTATTTGCACAAACAGAGAATC